>NC_134094.1:4995057-5295057 GCF_000715075.1 Nicotiana tabacum | reverse complement strand
AATAAAATACATCCTCTCTGGGGGGGAGTGTATGATAAATAATGCCATGCACAATGCAATAACGGTACGATATTTGTTCCCTTTACTGTTTCTTCTAGCTTAGCTATGACATGATTTTTGATTTGAACTTTTGCTTTGCAGGCTAACTTCCTTGCTTCCGAGGGCCTTCCAAAGTTGATCATTGATAAAGAGGAACTCACATCCGAGCGGGATTAATTGTTGGCCGAGAGAAAGTAAATTACTGCTCGCCACCCGACACTGGAAGCACAAGCTGCTAAAGACGTTGAGTTGGAGGCTCAGTTGTAGCAGAATGAGCAAGAGGGAGTGACTCTCAGCCAAGAGGCCGCCCTATTAAGGGTACAATTTCAAGAAGCCAAGGCAAAGTGGTCTGAGGTCCAAAATGTTGTTCTTACTGCTGCTGATAGCGAGGCTGCCTCTACCGAAAGACTAAATAACTTGGAGGCAGGCTTGAACTCCAAAGCTGAAGAGGCTGTTGCTACTAAGGAGAAGCATGCCCGGATGGAAGAGAAGTATAAGAAGGTCATGTAGCGTAATAAAGTTTATAACTCCACTATCCATGACCTTGACATCATCCTTCAAGCCACTAGATCAGAGCGGAATAACCTTTCGACCGAGGTTGACTAGCTTAAGGAAGAGCTTCAACACTGAGCCCGAAGGGGTCTCCTGGTCCAACCTGATGCGACTGACTCTTTTGTTTCCGATTTCGGGTTCTCGGGAATCGAGGAAGAACCCGGAGGTAGATCCACCTACTTCTCCTAGGGGCACAGACGCTTCTCATCCCCCGGGTTCTAGTTTCCATTATTAGTTTTATACTTTTATACTACACATGTTATTTTGTTTAGTGAGTGTCTTTACTTGTACCTCGTCACTACTCTATCGAGGTTAGTCTTGATACTTACTGGGTACCGACCGTGGTGTACTCATACTATACTTCTGCACATTTTTATGCAGATTCAGGTACTTCGGAGTCTGCTGATTGTTAAATAGCGGACGGATATTGCTGTGGAGACTTCAAGGTATACCTGCCATCACATTCGCAAGCCTCGAAGTCACCTTCGAAAGTAATTTTTGTACAATTTATTTCTATTCCGGAACAGTTGTACTTATAAATTTTCTAGTGAACTCAGTAGAGCTTATGACTTGTACTACTAGTTTTGGGTTTGTTGGCTTTGTATAGAAATTTATGTTTCATATTTAATAGTTGTTTGTTGAATTTTGCTATTAATTCAATAAGTGTTAGGCTTACCTAGTCTTAATGACTAGGTGCCATCACGACATTCTACGGAGGGAAGTTGGGGTCGTGACAGTAATAGTCTACTAATTGAGCTCATTCAGTCAAAGATCAAGTCGGACTTTAATTCTTGTAATGTAGGTTTCGAGACGGGTATACACAAACTTTTTTTCTTTTTTCAAAGTTCTGATTTTTTTTCCTTTTTTGCTCTCTTTCCTTTTTGTTTTTCATTTAATACTTTTGTACTTGTGCCGCTTGGTATGTTTGTTATATAAAAGTGCTTTTTCATTTAAGCATTGCACAAATTTTTACTTTTTTGAGTCGAGTTATGCAAGATTTCGGGTGCATTTTTCCCCAATGGCATTTGGATTCCGGGAATAAATTCTTCCGGAACCAACCCTTTACTGTGAGGGTTTCATAAGATAAGGAGAGGGCCCTCTTATGTTTATGGTGCTCTTGAAGAGGACGTCTCTTGTTCATTCCGGCACTAGCATTTGAAGTACTTGATTAACTTTCAAATGATAAAATTAATTCATCATTTGAAGAAGAAACAAGATAAAAATAAAAGGATTTTACTTTATTCTTTCTATTTTCAAAAGTACATAAGCATTCGTTGTACTGAAAAGAAATTACCATTACTTGTGGCTAATTTGTACAACTTGTTTCTACGGGACTAGCCGCACAGTCCCCAGTCCCTGATGAAATAACTTTGTTCCCGGATTTTGTAGTCCGGGTTTATGTGACAGTCATGTTGCTGTATTCTTATATTATTACCACCCCCAATGTTCTAATGTGAAGAATGCGAATTTGAATATTGAAAGTCTTTCCCCTTTGAAGATCCCACTAGTGAATGGTTGGATAATCTTTGGTCCGATAACAAGCTTCATTTCCCGTTAGGAACTTTGCTATAGAGCCAAAGACTATCTAACCACCCCAGTGGCTTGCACTCGTGAGCGGTAGGGTAACCTTTGTCCCGATAGCAAACCTTATTTCCCGGGCTACCGAGCAAAAGATTATCTAACCGTCCCGTAGTGGTTCTCCGTATTATGCTTTTCGCTATTGCCTCGTTAAAAACCTTGCCAAAAAATCTTAATTGGGACAAAACCTGGACGAAGGAAAAAGAGTGCAGCACATACTTCCAGTATATGCGGTGCTCATCAACAATAATATCTTTTAAGGTGTGCCACATTCCAGTTGTTCGGCAATTTTACTCTGTCTTGATTTTCCAATTCGTATGATCATTTTTTGGTGACAGCTAAAAATCGGTAGGGGCCTTCCCACATTGGACCCAGCTTTCCTGCGTTGAGCTCTCGGGTATATTGAGTCACTTTCCTTAAAACCAAGTCTCCCACTTTGAAATAACGGAGATTAGCTCTTCGATTGTAATATCTTTCCATTTTTATTTCTGGGCCGCCATCCTTATATGCGCCAAGTCCCTGCGCTCGTCGAGCAGCTCCAATCTGTCCAATAATGCTTCATTGCTTGCTTCTTCGTCCGCATGGAAGTATCTCATGGTAGGTTCTCCCACTTCCACCAGGATCAGGGCTTTTTGATCCGTATACGAGAGAGAAATGCATCTATCACATGCTTGATTTGCTCGTTGTTAGGTACGCCCATTAGACTCGTGGTAACTTTTTAGGCCATTTGCCTTTGGCTACTTCCAATCTCTTTTTGAGATTCTGAATAATTACTTTATTCGTCAATTCCACCTGGTTGTTTGCGCTCAGGTGGTTTGTCGATGATGTGATTCTTTTGATTTTCCTGTCTTCAAGGAATTTTGTGACCTTTGCACCTATAAATTGAGGCATGTTGTCGCAGGCCATCTATTTTGGTATCCCGAACCTGCAAATTATATTTTCCCACAGGAAATCGACTACTTCGCGCTCGCCGATTTTCTGGTAAGGGCCTACTTCAAACCACTTAGAAAAGTAATCAGTTAAAATCAAAAGAAATCTTATCTTACCGGGAGTCGGCAACAGCGAACTGGCTATATCCATCCCTCATTTCATGAATGGACAAGGTGACAAAACTGAGTACAATAGTTCTGCTGGTTGATGCACCAACGGAGCATGGTGTTAACACTTATCGCATTTTTGAACATATTTCTTAGCGACTTGTTCCATCTGGGGCCAGTAGTATCCTGCCCTAATTAGCTTTAATACCAAGGAGTCCTCACTCGAGTGATTTTCACAAATTCCTTTGTGAACTTCTCTTAGGACGTAATTAGCTTCGGAGGCTCCTAAACTTCAGGCCAACGGGCCTTGGAAAGATTTTCTATACAATTGACCTCCCCTAAAGCAGTATCGGGCTACTTTAGTGCGCAGCGCCCGGGATGCCTTGGGATCTTCGGGTAGTTTTTCGTGCTTAAGATAGTCAATGATCTCATTCCTCCATTCCCAGAACAAATTGGCCACGTTTACTTCATAATAGCCGTCCACATCCAATATCAAATGCATAAGCTGCACGACTGTGCCGGAATCTGATCTCTTTATTTCCGTGGAAGAACCCAAATTGGCTAGTGCGTCTGCTTCCGCATTTTCTTCCCTCGGGATGTGGGTGATTAACCATTCCCTGAACCATGCGAGTAGATTCTGGACTTTTACTATATATTGTTACATGTGTTCCTCTTTGGTGTCGAAGATCCCGTAGACCTGATTTACTACCAATTGAGAATCACATTAGTCTAGTCCCCGCTCCCGATCGAGTCCTGCAATAAAGGCCCCATACTCTGCTTCATTATTAGTCAAGGGAACAGTTCTCATGGCTTGCCTCAGGGTTTCTCCCGAAGGTGTGATTAATACTACCCCGGGCCTAGACCCTTTCATATTGGAAGCTACGTCCGTGAACAAGGTCCAGACTCCCGATATCGATTCTGATACTATCACCGCTTCTTTGGTGGTCAAAGGCAGCAATGCAGGACTGAAATTAGCCATAAAGTCAGCCAAAACTTGTGACTTGATCGCAGTCCTAGGTTTATACTCTATGTCAAATTTACTCATTTCGACTGCTCATTTGGCCAGTCGACCTGAAAGTTCAAGTCTGTGAAGGATATTCCATAGGTAAGGCTGGCAAGTGGGCCGGTCCAGGCTCGGGACCACAGGCCAAACGGGCTAAACTGGCCAGGACCGTATGGGCCAGTTTTAGTGGGCCAGGGCCGGTCTTGTGGGCCGGTCCTATGCGTCCGGTCTCGTGGGCCGGTCCTATGATTTGGGCCCGTTTGACCCGCCAGGGCCCGGGACCGGCCCGGTCACTTAGCGGGCCAAACGGTCCCAACAACTATTTTTTTAAAAAAAAATAGCCGTTGGACTGTCAAAAATAGCCGTTGGACGGTCAAAAATAGTCGTTGGCTATTTATAAAATAGCCATTTAATCCCCCCAACTTTTTATAATTATACTTTTTCCCTATTTTCAACTATAAATACCCCCTCATTCTTTTATTTTTCTTACAAAATCATCAATCTATCACAATCTCTCTCTAATTTTCTTCTATAATTGCTATTATTGCTTACTTTGTTGTTACAATTCGTGAAACAATTATGAAGTTCGTGAATTGAAGTCTTCAATGATAATCACTTTTCAACAAGTTGTTCGTCAATTCGGTAAACTCGTTTCAACTCTTAAGTTTTAATATTATAGTTTTGTTTGTTTTATTTATTTTCTATTACTTTATTAATTAAGATGACTTCCTTAAAAAAATAAATTGGCAAAGATAAGGGAAAATCCAAGAGTGACGAATCTAGTGTTTAATTTGTTCCTCTTCCACTGCCCCGGGCTCACCGAACCAAACTCCATATCCGTCTTACACCTGCTATTCTTGATAGCGATAATAGTTTATTACAATTTACTGAAAGTCAATTTTGCCATAATATTAGAGCTGGTGAACAATTAGACCATGAATTAATGAATGCTCTTTATTCTAATCCAACTATTGATGAAAATGATGACGAGGAAATAGATTTTGATGAAACTCAACCGGATGATGATACACCAACTAGTCCTGCTCCTGATGTTAACCCAACTAGTGATAACCCTGCTAATCCAAATGATGCCCCATCTGATACTCATGTTACTACCCCTACTTTTTCTAGACAACCTAGCAAACGGACGGAAACATCTCTCGTTTGGCCATTTTTTACTCAACTAATTCCAGAAAATAAGGCTAAGTGTAAAACTTGTGGCACGAAGTTAGTTTTTAAATATTTTGGATCGTGGGGGAGGGGGGAGGGGGGTAGGGCGGGGACTTTGGCTAGACACATATTGAAACACCCTCAAGATAAAGTGAAATATCTTCGTCTGAAAGCTTTGGCCGAGGGGAAAGGTCTACCTACTCCTAGTCAGGTTAACCCTAGTACCGATTCAAATTAATTTCAACCGGGAATTAACACTGTTACCGGTGGTATTTTATATTATGATCCAAAAAAAGATCGGAAAGAATTGGCAAAAATGGTAATTGTTATGTGTTAACCCTATAATTTTCCTTCTAACCCTAACTTTGTGCATTATATTAGAAAAAATTGTAATCCTACTTATAAAGGTTTTCCCCGCACAATCGTAAAAAGCGATATTTATAAATATAAACATGAATATGAACAATATCTGTGCTATTTATTTACTCATATAAATTATCGTATTGTTATTACAACTGATATTGGTAGAAGTGGTAACAACTGTGATTATCTTATTGTTACCAGTCATTGGATTGATGAGGATTGGATAATGCAAAAGCGTATTATTTCTTATAGAATAATTAATTCACGTCACACAGGGCAGTTGATTACTAGCACAGTTACAGATATTTGTAGATATTTTTGCATTAGTGATAAAATATTATCAATTTCAATGGATAATGCTACTAGTAACACAAATGCTATAGTCTTGCTTACCACAACGCTAAATCCTGCATTTAGTGACATTTTTCATGTTAGATGTATTTGTCATATTTACCATTTAATTGTGGGTGATGATATGAGAATTTTAAATATTGAAATTAAAAAGGTTAAAATGGATCTTAACTGGCTTTTTTATTCAAACCGTAGAAGTAGACTTAGAGAATATTTTAAAAGATGCGATGAATTTGGCCTAAGAGAAAGAAAGGTTCCTAAACCTTGTCCAACTAGATGGAATTACATGTATGAAAGTTTGGTTGTTGCATATGAATATAGAAACCCCATAAACTCAACTTTTAATGCACATGTAAGTGATGATGATGAGCACCTTACAAATGGGGATTGGGCTAATGTTAAAATACTTGTAGATTGTTTAGAAAAATTTCATATTGCTACAAATGAATTTTCTGGAAAATATTATCCTACTATTTCTAACTATTTAGTTTATATTGCAGAACTTGCAAATTTGTTTGCTCATTTTTTAGAGGGTGGGAAAATTTATAAACTTGCTATTGATTCTATGAGAAAAAAATTTAAAAAATATTTTTCCCCTATTCCCTCTATTTATGGTGTTTCTGCTTTGTTAAATCCTTGTATGAAATTAGGAAGTCCTCGTTTTTGGTATAAAACTATTTATAATAGTTTAGCACTTGAAGATGAGGAATTGTCTCAACTTCCGGAAGCAATAGCCACAATTAGAATAAATGCTCAAACTATTTTTAATACTTATCAAGTTGCATTAAATTATGCTAGATCAAATGTTCCAACTCCTTCTTCTTCTGATTCTCAATCATCTAAAAGAACTGCGGGAGTAAGAGCACTTAGTGCTTGGGCGGGATTTAAGGGTTCTCAAGGTTCTAGTAGTAGTGATTTTTCACAACTAAATGAGCTTGAAGTTTATTTGTCGCAGGGAATTGAGGAAGTGAATCCCGACGGTTCCTTTAATCTTTTGGAATGGTGGAAGGACAAAGAAAAACACTTTCCGGTTCTTTCAAGGATGGCCCGAGATATTTTAACTATTCAAGCTTCAACAGTGGCATCAGAGAGCGCTTTCAGTCAAGCAAGACTTCAACTCGGTGATTATAAAGTATCTATGAGGGAGAGCTTGGAAATATCAGTACTTTTCAGAGATTGGATCCAGTCGAAAAGAAGAAATTTTGGACTTGCTGAATCACAACCAGATGAAGACGAAGCTTACAAAGAAATGCTAGCTGAACTTGCGGAGGATGTTGCTTCGCCTGGAAGTGGCGATGACCAAGCTACTTTTCCGCCAGCACCAACGGAAATTCCTCCGGACCTTGATAGATTTATGAAGTTTGTAAGAGATACCATGTAACTTGTATGAACAAAAATTAGTATGTATTATGTAACTTATATTTTGGCACATTTTGATTAGTTTCTTTTTCTTCTCAATGGTGGTATTAGCACCTTGTTGTGCTCATTCCATAGGGGGGATAAAGACTAAGAAAGATATTGCCATATTTTTTAATGTTATAATAAAATTACAAGGCATATCTCTTTACAATTTTTTTGTCTTTAGACTTAGATATTATTTTTAATATCCTTTTGTCTCTAATTTCTATTTAATTTTTTTAAAATAATCCATTGGACCCACTTAGCCCATTTAGCCCATGGGCCGGGACCGTTTAGCCCGGGACTGGGACCGTTTGAACCGGACCACTTAGCCCGTTTAGGCCCAGGACCGGCCCACTTGCCACATCCAATATCGAATGCATAAGCTGCATGACCGTGCCGGAATCTAATCTCTTTATTTCCGTGAAAGAACCCAAATTGGCTAGTGCGTCTGCTTCTGCGTTTTCTTCCCTCGGGATGTGGGTGATTAACCATTCCCTGAACCATGAGAGTAGAGTCTGGACTTTTACTACATATTGTTACATGTGTTCCTCTTTGATGTCAAAGATCCCGTAGACCTGATTTACTACCAATTGAGAATCATATTAGTCTAGTCCCCGCTCCCGCTCGAGTCCTGCAATAAAGGCCACATACTCTGCTTCATTGTTAGTCAAGGGAACAGTTCTCATGGCTTGCCTCAGGGTTTCTCTCGAAGGCGTGATTAATACTACCCCGAGCCTAGACCCTTTCACGTTGGAAGCTTCGTCCGTGAACAAGGTCCAGACTCCCGATGTCGATTTTGACACTATCACCGCTTCTTTGGTGGTCAAAGGCAGCAGTGCAGGACTGAAATTAGCCATAAAGTCAGCCAAAACTTGTGACTTGATCACAGTCCTAGGTTTATACTCTATGTCAAATTTACTCATTTCGACTGCTCATTTGGCCAGTCGACCTGAAAGTTCAAGTCTGTGAAGGATATTCCATAAGAGAAAGGTTGTCACCACGGTTATCTGGTGCCATTGAAATTAAGGCCTAAGCTTTCGATCGGCGACTACAGGAGCTAAGGCTAATTTTTAGAGGTGTGGGTAGCGATTTTCCGCTCCCGTTAAAATTTTACTAACATAATAGACAAGAGATTGCTTACATTCATCTTCACGAACTGCCTCTACTGAAAGATTAAATAATTTGGAGGCAGGCTTGAATTCCAAAGCTAAAGAGGATGTTGTTGCTGAGGAGAAGCATTCCCGGATGGAAAAGAAGTATAGGAAGGTCATGTAGCACAATAAAACTTATAACTCCACTATCCATGACCTTGACGTCAGCCTTCAAGCCACTAGATCCGAGCGGAATAACCTTTCGAACGAGGTTGACTAGCTTAAGGAAGAGCTTCAGCACCGAGAGGCTTCCCTCATTATTGAAAAAATATATTCTATGTATAGCATGAGGAGAAAATCCTTGGAAGAGGCCAAAGCGGGACTTACCGCTACCTCTAAGACTGCAAAGTTAATCAGCAATTGTTCGCCTTCCTCCGATTTTGATAGTAATGGAGGTCTCGATAAATACCTTTTCAAATCTTTCAGAGCCTGCTGGCATTCCGGAGTCCATTCAAAGTTGTTCTTCTTCTTCAAAAGTGAAAAGAAGTGATGACACTTTTCTGAAGACCGATAATTGAACCTGCTCAAAGCGGCCAGTCTTCCTATTAACCTTTGAACCTCTTTCACATTTGATAGCAGGTCGGGGATGTCCTTGATGGCTTTAATTTTATCGGGATTGACTGTGATTCCCCTTTTTGACACTAGGAACCCCAAGAACTTGCCGGAGCTGACTCCGAATGCGTACTTTTCGAGGTTAAGCTTCATGTTGTGCTTCCTTAAGATGTTAAAGGTTTCTTGGAGATGTTTAAGATGATCACTTGCGTTAAAAGACTTAACCAGCATATCATCTATATAAACTTCCATTGTTTTCCCTATTTGTTTTTCAAATATTTTGTTTACAAGCCTCTAGTAACTGGCTCCTGCGTTCTTAAGCCCGAAATTACTAGGGCATCGTTGTGCGGTAGTAGGAGTCCATATGCGTCCTCCTCCGAGAAGGTGATGTCGTCCTCAACGACTTCCCTGAGTCTCTTACTATGGGTCACTGATACCTTTGTCTTTTTCGCTGCCGAAAATGTTACACCATTAATCTCGTTTCCCCCTAAAATCATGTTGATCGTTAAACGAGGAGGATCATCCCTTGCTTTTGAGGGTTCTGTGTTATTGCAGTTGCAGCCGTAGTTGTTCTTAGCCCGGTCGCTTAAGAATTCTCTGATATGGCTGTTTTTCAGCAACGTCGCCACCTCTTTGCGAAGATGTCGGCAGTCCCCAGTCCGTGGTCATTGGTCCCATGGCACTCACACCATAGATTAGGATCCCTCTAACTTAGGTCAGATCTTAACGGCCTCGGGAATCGTGCTTCCTTAATGTTCCTCATTGCCGATACTAGTTCCACTATACTGACACTGAAGTTATATTCGGACAATATGGGGTAGGTGGAATCCCGGGAGCCCGATACCTCTTTGTCCTGTAACGATCTATTTTTCCAGCCGCGATCAGCTCTCCTATCGGTAGTGAATCAATCCACCAATCGGAAACCTCTGCCGCATCCTTCGGCCCTTTCGTAGGGCAAAAACCAACCTCTAGAAGACCGTCGATCTGCGTTGAGATCATCCTTTTACTTTTCCTTATTCTTTTCCCGATCCTGAACCTTGGTTGATGCCGGGAAATCGAGTTGGTCATCCTCTATTCTTATTTTTGACTCGTAACGGTTGTGGACATCTACCTATGTTGTTGTTTGGAACTCGAGCATACTTTCTTTTAGTTTCCGAGAAGCGTCCGTGTCACGACCCAACTGGAGGGTCATGACTAGCACCCGGGCCATACTTGCCGAGCACCAACGTACATTTTATCTAACCTTCCTTATTATCTTTAAGGGCCGACAAGACCAATATAAATGAAAGACATGGATCATGAACATCCAACAATGAAAGATAATGTCATGAACATACGTAACATGGGACGACAAGACTGTCAAGAAACTATATATAAGGTACGAGCTACCATGGTGCCATGAAAGACTATACAACAAAAATCAGCCGACAAGGCATTCCAAACCATACATGAGTCGACACCTGTCTATGAGCCTCTAAAAGAACATAAGTGCTACAACATTGCCGGAACAGGGCCCCGACATACCCATAATGTCTATAACAAAAATGCATACCAAGACCACGGCAAGTCCGGAGAAAGGATCTTGCCAATAACGCTGAACCGGATAGCCTACTGTGATGGGGGAGCTGCGTCTACCCGTCTATCAGGACCTGCAGCACGACATGCAGCGTCCACAAATAAAAAGGACGTCAGTACGAATAAAGTACTGAGTATGTAAGGCAGAATAGCATAAGTAAGAACAATAATGTAAACAGTGATAGGGAATATACAACCTGTGACATCTGGGTACCTCTGAGGGCTACTGACATGAAATACATGATACATACATATATATATACATAAACGTTTAAAACATATGCCTTTGTGGGCATCATCATCATCATATCGTACCCGGCCATAATAGGCTCGGTAAAACGTACCCGACCATCATAGGGCTCGGTAGAATCGTACCCGGCCACGTGGAGCTCGGTAAAACCCAACTGATCAGTGGTTGCAAAATAGGTGCCATACCCGGCCGACTATAGCGCGGCTCGGTAGAGTAAAATAGATACATATATATGATGCATGCTGGACTCATTGGAATCACATTTTGAACCTTTCGGAGTGACGTAAGGTTGGTATCCTTCGTACACGTTATTAGGATTAACTCTTCATCAAGAATCTTATAAGAATCAGGAACTACCAACAACATTGATAATATAAGAATAAGAGAAGTAACATCAATATCAATCGTTTCATAAGAAGGGCAGCAATGTAAGTACTGCTAGCTTCTAAGAGTAGAGTATCTTTGGGAGCTCGTTCATTACATTATGTACAATTGGAGTCGTGCAAAAGAATGAAGGGGATAGCCTCACATACCTTGTATATACTGCCCAACCTCAAGCTATGCAAATGTCACGACTCCTTAGTCTACAATAAAAGAAATGACACTATCATTATCGTTTAAGCGTCGTAACTATTATGTATCGACCGCAACCTATTTTACGATGAAACGGACAGCACCTCCCCTATTTATATGACTTCACACAAGTCAATACAATCACCAAACAGCCCAAACAACATCATTAATAATCATATTGAGCCTCCAAAACAGTCCACCAACTAACAACATTACTACCAAGCCTTTCGATATATATTTCACAAGTTCTAGCATCAACGACTTAGCCACAACTTGGATAATCTTAAATATATATAGAGTAAGAGGTTCATTACCTTTAAACAGAAAGAACAACTCCAATTTGACCTTAATTTTCCACGAAATATCCCTTCAATTCTGCTACAAGAACAAGGAAGCGAAACTAGCAATTAATTCGGGTTTTTCGGCACTAGAATTACTTTAGAAGACTTGAAATCACCTAGGGTTGATATTAAAAACTTGAAGGTGTATTTACAGAACATAAAGCACTTAAAACAACCTCCCACACGAGCTGGAACAACACAAAAATCAGCAACAACAAGAAAAACAAGAAACTTACTAGCACCACGGGATTCCCGATATTTGATTTGTGTTGTTTGCCCTTTGTTTGGGTCTTGGATCATGAGAGAACCTTGAGAGAATGTTTTTAGGGTTATAAGGTCTGAATATACTGAAAAATAATGACTTAAAACGGGGTTGAGTTATCTTATATATGTCCAAATGTCTTAAACCGCCTTTGTGGGCCCCATAGAGAGCAGCTTGGCGCACTCTCGCGAAAACGCGAATATCTCTCTATTCCGAGATCGTATCGACGAACGGTTTAATGCGTTGGAAACTAGACTCATAGATCTTCAATTTGATAGGTATATCACCCCATAATTCCAAGCACATTGGGAGTAAAATGCAGTAATATTTAACCTAAAGTTTAAGTTAAATTATAAACCTAAGTTGCGACAACTTTTATCGACTTTTGTTTCATAACTTGCTTGACTTCAAAACTTATGATACGGATATTATATGATTTAAATACATTAAAACATTACCTCTTGGGACAATTAATCACCTCTAGTGTTACCCGAAAATACGGGTTACAACATCCTTGATTAGCTTAACTTCAAATACTTGTTAACCACTCTTATACACCCTTGTATCGTTTAAGACCAATAGGATTAACTTATTATCATCTCAAAGATAATCTCTTCTTGGATTTACGTCGACTACCTTACGGCGTGATCTATGATATGCGAATTTGGGTTGTAACATCCTCTCCCCCTTAGGAACATTCGTCCTCGAATGTAAGGGTTTATGGGGTGTCTAACTCATCGTGGATTCCGACGGAGATTTCCGGCTGAGTTTCCCTTATAAAATGGACACTAGCCAAACTTGCAAGCAGTTAAACCCAACCTATGGCCATACAAGACTATACAAAGCATTATGGATATGTACATTATCTGCATATCACCATTTTGTATTAAAAAAAGAGTATTCACAAGCTATTGCTTACCTCATAGAGCCGTTTCACCTTATAATGCGTCCTTCTTTCCCCCGGTATCCTCGTTATTTTCACTCTGGAATAGGTAAGGGTATTTAGACTTCATCTCCTCTTCTGCTTCCCATGTCATTTCTTCTATATTCTTGTTCCTCCATAATACTTTCACGGAAGCTACCTCCTTTGTTCTCAGCTTGCGGACTTGTCGATCTAATATAGCCACTGGCAGTTCATCATATGATAGATCCTTTGTAACTTGTACATCTTTGATAGGGACGACCCGAGAAGGGTCTCCAATACATTTCCTCAACATAGATACATGGAATACCGGGTGGACAAATTCCAATTCAGATGGCAATTCTAACTCGTAAGCAACCTGTCCAATTCGTCGAAGAATTTTGTACGGCCCAATATACCGTGGACTCAACTTACCCTTCTTCCCAAAACGCATAACACCCTTCATCGGCGAGATCTTCAGGAAAACCCAATCACTAACCTCAAATTCCAGATCACGACGTCGGACATCGGAATAAGATTTTTGCCTGCTTTGTGCCGTCCTCAGCCGCTCTTGTATCAGTTTCACCTTCTCAATGGCTTGGTAAATCAAATCTAGACCATATAATTCTGTCTCACCGACTTCGAACCATCCAACTGGTGATCTACATCTCCTCCCGTACAGTGCCTCATACGGGGCCATTTTAATACTGGAATGGTAGCTATTATTGTAGGCAAATTCTATAAGTGCCAGATGGTCATCCCAATTCCCCTTAAAATCTAGAACACATGCTCGTAGCATATCTTCCAGCGTCTGGATGGTACGTTCAGCCTGTCCGTCAGTCTGCGGATGGAATGCAGTGCTGAGATTTACTTGTGTGCCTAAACCCTTCTGAAAAGACCTCCAAAAGTTAGCCGTAAATTGAGCTCCTCGGTCTGATATAATAGATACCGGCACACCATGAAGCCTAACAATCTCCTTGATATACAACTTCGCATAATCTTCAGCCGTGTAAGTTGTCTTAACTGGTAGAAAATGGGCAGATTTTGTAAGTCGATCAACTATCACCCAAATGGAGTCAAACTTATGATAAGAGCGAGGTAATCCAAAAATGAAGTCCATATTAATCACCTCCCATTTCCAGGTCGGAATCTCTATATTCTGAATCAATCAACTGGGTTTCTGATGCTCGATCTTTACTTGTTGACAATTAGGACACTGGGCTACAAATTCTGCAATAGACTTCTTCATGTTGTCCCACCAATACTGCTCCTTAACGTCATGATACATCTTTGTCGAGCCAGGATGGATAGAATATCGGGACTGATGAATCTCAATCATAATCTTCTCTCGCAACCCTGCCACACTAGGCACACATAATCGGCCATGGTATCTCAGTGTCCCATCTCCTCCGATCTTGAAAGCTGTAATCTTACACTGCTGAATTCCCTCTCTCAATCTTACTAAGGTAGGATCTTCATATTGCCGTGCTTTTACCTCGGCTACCAAAGATGATTCTGCTGTATTCTGTACAGTAACACCTCCGTCATCAGAGTCCAACAATCTGATTCTCATATTGGCCAGCTGGTGAAGCTCTTTGGTCAACCCTTGTCTACCTGCCTCAATATGTATTAAGCTTCCCATTGACTTACGGCTGAGAGCGTCTGCCACAACATTGGCTTTACCAGGATGGTACAATATCTCGACGTCATAGTCTTTCAGTAATTCAAGCCACCTACGCTGCCTCAAATTCAACTCCTTCTGCTTGAAGATGTATTGTAAACTTTTGTGATCTGTGTAGATGTCAACATGGACGCCGTATAAGTAGTGCCGCCATATCTTCAAAGCATATATTACTGCAGCCAATTCCAAATCATGAGTCGGGTAATTCTTTTCATGCTTCTTCAATTGTCGTGATGCATAAGCAATCACCTTCCCACGTTGCATCAATACGCACCCCAAACCTATACCTGAGGCATCACAATATACCACATAACCTTCTGTTCCTTCTGGGAGAGTGAGCACTGGCGCAGATGTCAATCGATTCTTTAGCTCCTGAAAACTATGTTCACAAGAATCAGACCACTGGAACTTGGTAGCTTTCTGTGTTAACTTAGTCAATGGTGCTGATATAGAGGAAAACCCTTCTACAAACCGCCTATAATACCCTGCTAGCCCCAGGAAGCTGCGGACTTCTGATGGTGTTGTAGGTCTCGGCCAATTCTTCACTGCATCGATCTTCTGAGTGTCGACACTAATACCCTCATCAGATATCACATGGCCAAGGAATGCTACTGAGTTCAGCCAGAATTCACATTTAGAGAGCTTAGCATATAACTTATGATCCTGAAGGGTCTGTAATACTATCCGCAAGTGGCCCGCATGTTCCGCCTCCGAACGAGAATACACCAGAATGTCATCAATGAATACGATCACGAACACATCAAGATAGGGCCTGAATACACTATTCATGAGATCCATAAAAGCTGCTGGGGCATTTGTTAGCCCGAACGACATCACCAAGAACTCAAAGTGCCCATATCTTGTCCGGAAGGCCGTCTTTGGAATATCCTTATCCTTAACCCTTACCTGATGATACCCTGAACGCAAGTCAATCTTGGAGAAATACTTGGCACCCTGGAGTTGGTCAAACAGGTCATCAATCCTTGGAAGTGGATACTTGTTCTTTATTGTAAACTTATTCAACTGTCGATAATCGATACACATCCTTAACGACCCATCTTTCTTCCGCACGAACAAGACTGGTGCACCCCAAGGTGAAGTGCTAGGCCTAATGAAACCCTTATCCAGCAAGTCCTTCAACTGCGCCTTCAACTCTCGCAACTCTGCCGGGGCCATCCTGTATGGAGGGATAGAGATCGGTTGAGTGTCAGGCAACGCATCAATGCTAAACTCAATCTCCCTTTCAGGAGGAAGGCCTGGGAGTTCATCTGGGAAAACATCTGGAAATTCATTGACCACGGGGATGGATTGTAGAGTAGGCGGCTTCGCCTCCACATCCCTAACACGAACAAGATGATAAATGTAACCTTTTGAGATCATCTTCCTTGCCTTAAGATAGGAAATAAACCTACCTTTCGGCATAGCAATGTTCCCCTTCCATTCAATGGTGGGTTCACCCGGAAACTGAAACCTAACCATCTTCGTACGACAGTCAACAGTTGCATAGCATGAGGCCAACCAGTCCATTCCCATTATCACATCGAAATCAACCATTTCTAACTTAAATAAATTTGCCGAGGTTTGACGACTACAAATCATCACAGTGCAACCTTTATATACCCTTCTAGCAATCACAGAATCTCCTAACGGAGTGGATACCGCAAGTGGTTTACTTATCAATTCAGGTTCAATGCCAAACTTATTAGCCACAAAGGGTGTAACATATGATAAGGTAGATCCTGGATCAATTAGCGCATATACATCATAAGAAAACACAGACAATATACCTGTAACAACATCCGGAGATGATTCGAGATCTTGTCGACCTACTAGAGCATAGGTTCGATTTTGAGCACCACTCGAACTCGGCACTGAACCTCTACCTCTACCACGACCTGTCGACTGCTGAAAACCTTGTGCTGGAGGTCGAACTGATGAGGAAGAACCAGACACAGATCCAGTCGGTCGAGCCATACCACCACCTCCTCTGTTAGGACAATCCCGCATCATATGGCCAGGCTGTCCGCAAGAATAGCACGCATCGAAACCTCGACGGCACAGTCCAAAGTGGGCCTTGCCGCACTGATCACAACGAGGTGTTGGGGGTCTTGTCTGACTCGTATCTCTATGAAATTGTGAACCTGATGCCCTCGAACTCTGACCTGAACCAGAATAGGTAAATCGATCATACCGAGGCCTCTGAAACTGTGGAGGAGCACTAGCTACAGGTGGCACCGAACTCCTCGAAGATTGGGGCCTGATACTGCCTCTGAACTCATCAGAATACCCTGCAAATCTCGCCCTCTTATGCTGGCCCCTATCCTGCTCCCTATCTGCCCTTTGCTGGCGCTTACGATCCTCTAGGGTCTGGGCATAAGCCTGAATACGGGAAATATCCATGCCCTCTACCAAGGAGGCTGTTGTGCACTCATTTATCAGATGTGGTCCCAACCCGTTCACGAACAGATGCACCCTATCACTCATTTCGGCCACCATATGGGGAGCATACCTTGCTAAAGAATCAAATTGTATACTATACTCTCGTACACTCATATTACCCTGTCGAAGGTTCAAGAACTTATCAGCTCTTGCTCGTCGTATCTCAACTGGCAAGTAGTGACGAAGAAAGGCCTCAGAAAATTCCTTCCACACGGCTAGAGGAGCGTTCGGACCCCTAGATCTCTCCCAACTATCATACCAGAAAACCGCTAAATTCCGTAACCGATAAGAAGCCAACTCTACTGCCTCCGTATCACTAGCATGCATAACCCGCAATGTACGATGAACCTGATCAATAAATGTTTGTGGGTCCTCCTTGGGATCTGATCCGGTAAACACTGGAGGGTCTAGATTAATAAAATCACGAACTCTCGCACTAACCGGTTTATCAGCAACACCGGTATTCTGCCTCTTAGCCTGAGCAGCTACCAAGCTAGTCAACAACTGCACTGCACTGCGCATATCGTGGTCTGTAGTGCCAGACGGTGGAACTGGATGTACTGGGTGCCTCCTAATATCCTCTGGAGGAGACGGAGAGGTATGAGACGGCATCTCACTCTGAGCCTCACTTTGGCCTGCTCTGGCTGGAGGGACCTGAATGTTACCCTCGCCCACAGCTGTATCAAGCCGTTTACTAATCGCTTGCTTCCTAGTCGAAGGCATCGCTGAAAGAAAACAATGTGAATATTAGATATGAACACTTACGACTCAACTCTACGCACGATCTAGATTTAGGAAGAAGGTAACAACCCTAGATGTCATGTAGCCTCCTGATTATAAATGTGGCGCGCTACACATCCATAATCAAAACTCTACTAGACACGGCTCATAGACAACCCCTAGGACAGACTTGCTCTGATACCAAGTTTGTCACGACCCAACTGGAGGGTCATGACTAGCACCCGGGCCATACTTGCCGAGCACCAACGTACATTTTATCTAACCTTCCTTATTATCTTTAAGGGCCGACAAGACCAATATAAATGAAAGACATGGATCATGAACATCCAACAATGAAAGATAATGTCATGAACATACGTAACATGGGACGACAAGACTGTCAAGAAACTATATATAAGGTACGAGCTACCATGGTGCCATGAAAGACTATACAACAAAAATCAACCGACAAGGCATTCCAAACCATACATGAGTCGACACCTGTCTATGAGCCTCTAAAAGAACATAAGTGCTACAACATTGCCGGAACAGGGCCCCGACATACCCATAATGTCTATAACAAAAATGCATACCAAGACCACGGCAAGTCCGGAGAAAGGATCTTGCCAATAACGCTGAACCGGATAGCCTACTGTGATGGGGGAGCTGCGTCTACCCGTCTATCAGGACCTGCAGCACGACATGCAGCGTCCACAAATAAAAAGGACGTCAGTACGAATAAAGTACTGAGTATGTAAGGCAGAATAGCATAAGTAAGAACAATAATGTAAACAGTGATAGGGAATATACAACCTGTGACATCTGGGTACCTCTGAGGGCTACTGACATGAAATACATGATACATACATATATATATACATAAACGTTTAAAACATATGCCTTTGTGGGCATCATCATCATCATATCGTACCCGGCCATAATAGGCTCGGTAAAACGTACCCGACCATCATAGGGCTCGGTAGAATCGTACCCGGCCACGTGGAGCTCGGTAAAACCCAACTGATCAGTGGTTGCACAATAGGTGCCATACCGGCCGACTATAGCGCGGCTCGGTAGAGTAAAATAGATACATATATATGATGCATGCTGGACTCGTTGGAATCATATTTTGAACCTTTCGGAGTGACGTAAGGTCGGTATCCTTCGTACACGTTATTAGGATTAACTCTTCATCAAGAATCTTATAAGAATCAGGAACTACCAACAACATTGATAATATAAGAATAAGAGAAGTAACATCAATATCAATCGTTTCATAAGAAGGGCAGCAATGTAAGTACTGCTAGCTTCTAAGAGTAGAGTATCTTTGGGAGCTCGTTCATTACATTATGTACAATTGGAGTCGTGCAAAAGAATGAAGGGGATAGCCTCACATACCTTGTATATACTGCCCAACCTCAAGCTATGCAAATGTCACGACTCCTTAGTCTACAATAAAAGAAATGACACTATCATTATCGTTTAAGCGTCGTAACTATTATGTATCGACCGCAACCTATTTTACGATGAAACGGACAGCACCTCCCCTATTTATATGACTTCACACAAGTCAATACAATCACCAAACAGCCCAAACAACATCATTAATAATCATATTGAGCCTCCAAAACAGTCCACCAACTAACAACATTACTACCAAGCCTTTCGATATATATTTCACAAGTTCTAGCATCAACGACTTAGCCACAACTTGGATAATCTTAAATATATATAGAGTAAGAGGTTCATTACCTTTAAACAGAAAGAACAACTCCAATTTGACCTTAATTTTCCACGAAATATCCCTTCAATTCTGCCACAAGAACAAGGAAGCGAAACTAGCAATTAATTCGGGTTTTTCGGCACTAGAATTACTTTAGAAGACTTGAAATCACCTAGGGTTGATATTAAAAACTTGAAGGTGTATTTACAGAACATAAAGCACTTAAAACAACCTCCCACACGAGCTGGAACAACACAAAAATCAGCAACAACAAGAAAAACAAGAAACTTACTAGCACCACGGGATTCCCGACATTTGATTTGTGTTGTTTGCCCTTTGTTTGGGCCTTGGATCATGAGAGAACCTTGAGAGAATGTTTTTAGGGTTATAAGGTCTGAATATACTGAAAAATAATGACTTAAAACGGGGTTGAGTTATCTTATATATGTCCAAATATCTTAAACCGCCTTTGTGGGCCCCATAGAGAGCAGCTTGGCGCACTCTCGCGAAAACGCGAATATCTCTCTATTCCGAGATCGTATCGACGAACGGTTTAATGCGTTGGAAACTAGACTCATAGATCTTCAATTTAATAGGTAGATCACCCCATAATTCCAAGCACATTGGGAGTAAAATGCAGTAACATTTAACCTAAAGTTTAAGTTAAATTATAAACTTAAGTTGCGACAACTTTTATCGACTTTTGTTTCATAACTTGCTTGACTTCAAAACTTATGATACGGATATTATATGATTTAAATACATTAAAACATTACCTCTTGGGACAATTAATCACCTCTAGTGTTACCCGAAAATACGGGTTACAACATCCTTGATTAGCTTAACTTCAAATACTTGTTAACCACTCTTATACACCCTTGTATCATTTAAGACCAATAGAATTAACTTATTATCATCTCAAAGATAATCTCTTCTTGGATTTACGTCGACTACCTTACGGCGTGATCTATGATATGCGAATTTGGGTTGTAACAGTCCGAACTCCTCGGATTCATCCCTTTAGTAAATGCCTCAGCTGCCCATTCATCCAACATGGCCGGTAGCAGCATCATTTCCTATGATAGGCCAACATATTAAGAATTCCACAAGGAGAGTCTGAATTGCTACGGGAGTTCATAGGCCTTGGTAAAAGAATCTACGAGCATCTCGAAGGAATCTATTAGCCAGGGTAAAAGTGAATACCATGTCAGGGCCCCTTTAGTGAGGGTCTCCCCGAACTTCTTGAACAAGACTGATTCAATCTTGTGCGGAGCTAAGTCGATTCCTTTCACCGTCGTTGTATAGGTGGTGGTGTGTTCCTAAAGATCTGGAGTCCCATCATCTTTTGGCACGTCTGGCATTTTGAACCTCTTCGGGATCAACTTCGGTGACGCGCTTAGTTTGAACGGCAACTGAGGTGTATTTCTTTAAGTCTGGTCCTTTCAACATCGGCAGTGCACCCGGTATTTGATCCATTCGGGCGTTTATTTCCCTCAAAAATCGCATGAGATCGGTTTTAAGGGATCATTCTTGTTATTGTTACCGGATCCACTCGTCATTCCCCCCCCCCCCCGGCCCTGTCGAAGCCGACCTCACCCATGGGAGTGTTGTTATCATCCCTTTGTGTTGTTTGGTTTGCGGAAGCACCGAGAGGAACTGGACCTCTACCATTTGCATTGTTGGAGGTACCCGACAATGCTTTCTTCAACTCCGTCATGACCTGGTCTTGTCGCGAGAGATGGCCCATAATAGCCCTTTGTTGTTCCTTTAAGATTCTCACCATTTCCACAACGTGCTCGTATTCAGCATCATCAGGTGTTGCCTCTCGAACGTGCTGTGGATATTGTCCACTATGGATCGGCGTGGCTACGCCCTCCTCGTTGCGAGTATCGCTGATCGAATCTTCATGTTGAGGCTGATTTTCTTGGGCCTCAATGTTGTGCATGATGTTGACATCGTTATTTGCCATTTTTTATGAGTTTTCGCTAAGAAACAAAGAATTACACAGGTTAGTAATAGATGCAAGGATCAACCCAATTACGCAACTGTCTAAGCCCCATGGTGGGCGCCATACTGTTTACCCGTAAAACAGTACAGTTAAATTTGTACGTGGTTTATAGACAAGCGAATCGATTTGATCCCAAAATGATAATTAAATTAAATAAAAATACAAGACTTAGCATTGAAATTGAGGTAAATCAGTAAATAGCTTTGGTTCCGGGGCACAGCTTCCGAAGTAGTAACACAAGTATTAATAGGCAAGAAATAAAGTATTATTGAGCGTTTGAACAGTATATAGCATAAGTTTGTCAGACAATTCGTGTCCTTACAATGACTGTTGAAATCACTATTTATAGTTGCACCTAGGGAACAAGGTCCTAGGATCAAGCCCCTCTTAAATGATAATTATGGGAGTCATTGAATAATGTATAACGGCAGGCTATGAATCCCATAATTCTCTATAATGGACTGTGTATTTAATATTGCAGAATATTCTTCATTGAATGCTATCGGGTGGCATGCATTCGTTTGTCTTTATTAGCAGTATTTCTTTCGGGGGCTCTTCGGTACTAACCGAAGTTGCTACCTCCGGTCTTGGTTTCCTCCTGTCTCACTTTCCGTCTGTCTCTGGTTCCACGTGTCGCTCTATTATGCGAGTATTTAATATGAATCGATTTTACCATATACAATAATATGTTGGTAGTCGATGGGGATAGTAGTGAGGTGATAGCTGGCAAAAGTCGTGGTTGGTGGAGGATAGTGGCGGATGTAGAAGATAGTTACCGGGTTCTCGGGAACCCAGTAACTTTTGTGGAGATCCTGTATTTTTATTTAAAAAATCCATTAAATATCTATAAATATATAACTGTGAACCTAGTTATTATTGTATATTAATTTGAGATTACAATAGAAATTCATAAACTTCAAATCCTGAATTCGTCTGCGGTGGAGGAGGTGGTATATATTACAGTGATGGTTAGTGGTGCTTGTGCGTGACGAGGCCAAGGGTGATGAACGTCTGGTGGTAGCTGATTGTATATTGGCTAGTTGTGGAGATGGTCAACGGTTGATATTGGCAATGGTGGTATGCAGTGGCGGTGGCAGTCGTGTATTCGTGTGGTACTACAGGACATAGTAGTGATAAGTAGTCACATTCACGAAAATAAAAATTAAGTGAACAATATATTAATGATTTCAAGAATTTTTTATTTTTTTTTTACAAAATAAGAATGAATTCGATGATTCAGAGCAAGGGAGTGTTGAAATAAGAAAGAAAATGAATACACTTAATGTGTTAAGATATGAATGAATCAAATGTTAGTCTCCATTAATTGAAAACAAATGGTCAGACATAAATTAAATAACTCTAAGTATACATAACATACGTAATAGTATATAAAAATTTAAATCCACTATTAAATTACTTTAAAAATTCGAGTGGATTTATGACTCGGAAAAAAGTAAAATGGACGTTTTAACATAAGTTGTTAGTGAAGAGTGTATATAACTAAGTTACATTATAATTAATTAGTAAACAAGATAACAATTCCCAGCTAGATCATGACAACTTATATTCCTTCTTCACATGCTTCCGAGATCTACAAAATATGCTCGTGCCAGCTAAAATTCAGGGCTTACAAGAAATAATTATATCAAACAATTAAAACAATTAAATCCTATAATAATTTGTTTTGGCATATAATACCTTGTTTTCTTTTGTAAGTGGAGCCCTTAGTACATTCTAATTATGCCCGTGACTCACATTTGTTGATCTTGATCAAGTAAAGACATTATTAAAACATGATTTGACCACTAATAACTATTTTGTTTTAGGTCGTTGAAATTGTCAAAAGTCCCACATCGGTGGATGACAATTTTAAATGGGAATTTCACCCTATAAAAGGAGGCCTAATGTTTAGGATTTATGTACACCTCTCATTTGCCTTTTTTATCTTCTTAAGGCATTTGTATCTTCTCTCTTTAGTATTATTTCACTTGTAATTTTGGAGTGGAATAAAATATTGATTGTGTCCGAGGAAGTAGGCAAAATTGGCCGAACCTCGTAAATTCTGGTGTTCTTTTATTGTTGTCTTATTGTCTTGTTTATTATTTAGTAGTTGTCATAATTTTTGGTATAGTAGTTGTGACTCATTCACACTATATACATTTGGCTTCCGCAACAATTGGTATCAGAGCCAAGGTACTGTCTAAGTATGCTCTGTGGTTGCAGCATAGTCTGATCTTCCACATCAGAAAAGATCTATCTTGGTAACTGAGTCAAGGTTCTGTCTGAGTATGCTCTGTGGTTGCAGCTTAGTCTGATCTTCCACACCAGAAAGGAAATAATCTTGATTTGTGTCGTCAGCTACTAAATAATATTTGTGTCAAAATGGCAGACAATAAACAAGAAGAATCTACATCAAGTGTCAATAATACGTCATCGTTGGCATCTTCGCTTATGACAAGAATTGTGTCAAATGCAAAATTTACGGTAGAAATTTTTGACGGGTCAGGACATTTTGGGATGTGGCAAGGCGAGGTTCTAGATGTTCTTTTCCAACAAGGGCTAGATCTTGCCATTGAAGAAAAGAAGCCAGATGTTATTGGAGAAGAAGATTGAAAAATTATCAATCGTGTTGCTTGCGGTACCATTCGATCCTACCTTGCTAGAGAGCAGAAATATCCATACACAAAGGAAACTTCTACAAGTAAATTATGGAAAGCACTGGAGGATAAATTTTTGAAGAAAAATAGTCAAAATAAATTGTACATGAAGAAGAGACTATTTCGCTTCACCTATATTCCTGGTACCACAATGAATGAACATATCACCAGTTTCAATAAGTTGGTTACAGATCTGCAAAATATGGATGCAACTTTTAATGACGGTGACTTGGCCTTGATGTTGTTGGGGTCACTTCCTAATGAGTACGAGCACCTTGAAACTACTCTACTCCATGAAAATGACGAAATTTCTCTCAGAGAAGTTTGTTCGGCTTTGTACAGCTATGAACAAAGAAAGGGAGAAAAATAGAAGGGCGGAGAAGGAGAAGCACTAATTGTGAGGGGTCGTCCTCAAAATCAAATGAGGACTAAGAAGGGAAGATCCAAGTCGAGATCTAGACCCAACAAAGATGAATGTGCCTTTTATCGAGAAAAGGGGCACTGGAAGAAAGACTGTCCGAAGTTGAAGAATAAGGCCAGACATAACAATGGAAAGGCCATTATGGATTCAAATGTAGCTGATTGTGATGATTCAGACTTCTCATTAGTTACAACAGAGTTATCAACATCATCAGACATATGGTTGATGGACTCGGCTTGTAGCTATCATATGTGTCCCAACAAGTACTGGTTCGTGAATTTTCAAGAAGGAGAATATGAAGTCATCCACACAGCGGATAACAGCCCTCTTACCTCATATGGCATTGGTTCAATAAGATTAAGGAGCCATGATGGAATGATCAGAACATTAACAGATATTCAATATGTACCGGGTTTGAAGAAGAATCTCATCTCTGTGGGAGCCCTAGAATCAAAAGGGTTCAAAATCATTGCAGAAAATGGAGTGATGAGAATATGCTCCAGTGTACTAGTGGTAATGAAGGCCAATCGGAAGAACAATAATATGTACCGCTATTGTGGTAGTACAGTTATTGGGACAGCGACAGTGACATCCAGTGATGACAAAGAGGCAGAAGCAACCAGGCTATGGCACATGCGCTTGGGACATGCTGGAGGGAAATCCTTGAAAGCTCTATCTAATCAAGGATTGTTAAAAGGCGTAAAGACTTGCAACTTGGAGTTTTGCAAGCATTGTGTAAAAGAAAAACAGACAAGGGTTAAATTTGGTACAGCGATCCATAATACTAAAGGCATTTTGGATTATGTACACTCTGATGTTTGGGGTTCTTCCAAAACACCTTCATTGGGTGGAAAGCACTATTTTGTAACCTTTGTTGATGATTTTTTCCGAAGAGTATGGGTGTATACAATGAAGAGAAAAGAAGAAGTGTTGGGAACTTTTCTCAAATGGAAGACGATGGTGGAGAATCAAACAGGCAGGAGGATCAAGTGTATTCGCACAGACAATGGAGGTGAATACAAAAATGATCATTTCAATAAGGTCTGTGAAAATGATGGCATCATCCGATACTTCACTGTCAGACATACACCACAATAGAATGGAGTGGCAGAACGTATGAACCGGACTTTACTGGAGAAGGTACGGTGTATGTTGTCCAATGCTGGCTTGGGCAAAGAATTTTGGGCTGAGGCAATTATATATACATGCCACCTCATTAATCGTCTACCATCTGCTGCCATTGATGGCAAGACACCATTTGAAAAATGGTATGGAAAACCTGCTGTAGATTATGACTATTTGCACGCGTTTGGCTCAATTGCATACTATCATGTGAAAGAGACAAAATTGGATCCGAGAGCAAAGAAGGCTATATTTATGGGGATTACTTCTGGAGTCAAAGGATACCGCTTATGGTGTCCAGAGACAAGGAATATTATATTCAGCAGAGATGTTACTTTTGATGAATCTGCCATAACAGATAAGGTGACAGTTGAAGATGTCAAACAAACTGGTGGTGCATCAAAGCAGGTGGAGTTTGTGGAAAAATTTATTTTTCCTACGCAAGAAGCAGAGGAGGAAACAAATGAAGATTACTCTCTGGAAGAAGAGCCAGTAGAGAGGGAGATTCCAACTCAGGAACCTCGACAACAACTTGAATCAATAGCAACCAACAGGCCAAAAAGGACAATAACAAAACCTGTTCGTCTCATAGAGATGGTTGCTTGTGCAACCTCAATTGTAGCTAATGGTGTTCCTACCACTTATAAAGACGCAATCCAAAGTTCAGAAGAAGATAAGTGGAGGATTGTCATGAATGAAGAAATTCAGTCCCTTCATCAGAATCATACATGGAAATTGGCCAATCTCCCGAAGGGAAAGAAAGCAATTGGGTGCAAATGGGTATTTGCAAAGAAAGAAGGATTTCCTAACTAAGAAGATATTCGCTACAAAGAAAGATTGGTGGCCAAAGGATATGCTCAAAAGGAGAGAATTGATTACAATGAAGTATTTTCTCCAGTTGTAAAACATTCCTCCATTAGAATTATGTTGACTTTAGTAGCACAGTTGGATTTGAAACTAGTTCAGATGGATGTAAAAACTGCGTTTTTACATAGAAACTTAGAGGAGAAAATCTACATGACTCAGCCAGAAGGATTCGAAGTTGCTGAAAAAGAAAATATGATATGCAAACTTAAAAAATCATTGTATGGATTGAAACAATCTTCTAGACAATGGTACAAGCGATTTGACAAGTTTATGTTGCGGCAAGGGTACAAGAGAAGCAAATACGATCATTATGTGTATTTGCGCAAACTTAATGATGGTTCCTTTGTATATCTTCTCCTATATGTTGATGATATGTTGATAACTTCCAAGAATTCGGAAGAAATTGATAAGTTGAAGATTCAACTGAAGGAGGAGTTCGAGATGAAGGATCTGGGTGAGGCAAAAAAAATTCTTGGCATGGAGATAATAAGAGATAGACGTTCAAAGAAACTCGGTTTTATCTCAGAAAGAATATTTGAAGAGAGTACTACAGCGTTTTGGCATAGATAAGAAGACTAAGCCAATTAGTACGCCACTTGCTCCCCATTTTAAGCTAAGTACTACTATGTATGCATATATATACGATGTATGTAATGGTTTGTACGAGACCTGCTGTTGGTAGCTTGATGTATGTAATGGTTTGTACGAGACCTGACATTTCACAAGTCGTTAGAGTTATTAGCAGATATATGCATAACCCAAGAAAGGAGCATTGGCAAGCTGTGAAATGGATTCTATGGTATATTCATAGTACTGTAGATGTTGGGTTAGTTTTTGAGCAGGAAGGCAATTGGTCTGTAGTTGGATATTGTGACTCAGATTTTGCGGGTGATCTGGACAAACGAAGGTCAACTACTGGTTATGTGTTTACTTTTGCAAAGGCACCAGTTAGTTGGAAGTCTACTTTGCAGTCAACAGTTGCTTTGTCTATAACAGAGGCAGAGTACATGGCTATTACAGAGGCTATGAAGGAGGTAATTTGGCTTCAGGGGTTGCTAAAGGAGCTTGGTATTGAACAAAACAATATTATAATTTTTTGTGATAGTCAAAGTGTTATTCAATTAGCGAAGAACCAAGTTTATCATGCAAGGACGAAGCACATTGATGTTCGGTATTATTTCGTACGAGAAATCATAGAAGAAGGTGGAGTCACGGTGAAGAAAATTCATACTACGGAGAACCCTGCTGATATGCTGACAAAAGTGGTGACTGCGGTCAAGTTTCAACATTGTTTGGATTTGATCAACATTGTTGAACACTAAAGATTGAAGATGAAGACACAACTAAAATTTATTATTGAGATAAAATTGAAGATGTGAAATTTTGCCAAGGTGGAGATTTGTTGAAATTGTCAAAAGTCCCACATCGGTGGATGACAATTTTGAATGGGAATTTCACCCTATAAAAGGAGGCCTAATGTTTAGGATTTATGTACACCTCTCATTTGTCTTTTTTATCTTCTTAAGGCATTTGTATCTTCTCTCTTTAGTATTATTTCACTTGTAATTTTAGAGTAGAATAAAATATTGATTGTGTCCGAGGAAGTAGGCAAAATTGGTCGAACCTCGTAAATTCTGGTGTTCTTTTATTGTTGTCTTATTGTCTTGTTTATTATTTAGTGGTTGTCATAATTTTTGGTATAGTAATTGTGACTCATTCACACTATATATATTTGGCTTTCGCAACATAGGTAAATGATGACATCCTATTAAGATTTAAGACGAGCAATAATTTATCCAAAGAATAACAAAAGAAATTGACGAAGCCCGTGTTATTTTATGCAATAATGCACTCTCATCTAGGCTAAAGTTAAAAAACGATGAAAATTAACACTTCTCCGACAAACTATCGGTTCTAATCAGGTTATTTATAACATAATTTCAGGTAAATCTTGTATATGAATGAATTTGTAAGTTGATAAAAATGGTACTAACTAACCTACAATTACACATATGTTAAATTACATAGATAATATAAAAAAATCTTACATCGCCAACGCATATATATTAAATCAAAATAATGCTAATTTGCTATAACTAGTGGTGGATTTAGGGGGCGGAAGGGGCGAACCTCCTTCGTCGGAAAATTACATTGTACATAGAAGGCAAAATTCGGTTTGTACCTTTATATTTTATATTTTGACTCATCTTGACATAACCCAAAAGTATAGCTCAGTGGTCAAGAAGTAGGGGTGGGCATAATACCATCTGAACCGAAAAAACCGGCCGAACCGAAAATTTCGGTTTATTCGATTTCGGTTTTTCGATTTATTCGGTCGGTTTGCGGTTTATAGTTTTAAAAAGTTCGATTCGGTGGTCGTTTTAATGGTTCGGTTTTCGGTTAAATCGAAAAGACGAATTTTCTACTTGATTTTCACATTCCTTGTTTTCACTACTCACTTCACTTGATCCATAGCTTAAAGCTGATTTGCTAGAAAATACTGATGAAGTGTTAAATCTTAAACAATTTGGTAAGAGGAAAAGGAAAGAAGATGAGGGGTTTCAATTATCTAAGCATAGTTCTTCGTAGCCTTCTTCTTACTCTAAGCTTCTGCTTCTCTCTTCTGTCAGGTAATTTTTGCTTAATTTCATTTCAATTTCTTAAAAAAAATATTTTATGAATTTTTATTGTGCTTACTGATTTATTACTTGCTTCATTGGTCAAAAAAATAAACCTTTGGTAGTGACGGAAACGAGCATAACAACAGCGGATTTCATCACCAATAGCATTAGCTTTAGCTCTCTCTTCCATATCAAACTGTACTATCATCAACACTACAACATAAACTTTGATACAACACCATAAACAGAAAAATATATATTTCGTATTTTATGTATATTTTTTTAGAGATATATATACGTATATAAATTAGTTGAAGACAGTAGAAGCACTTGCATCGATTGCAAAAAGTAATATATTTTTGTTGTTTCGTACTATTTTTGCCATGGCTTGAAACCGAAAACCGAACCGATTAAACTGAACCGAACATGAATAAACCGAACCGAACCGAAGTTATTATGGTTCGGTTTTGATTATTAAAATCACAAATCGAAAATCGAATTAACCGAACCGAAATTCTACAAAAACCGAACCGAACCGACCGATGTACACCCCTATCAAGAAGGTTCAAAATCTTTGTAAGGTTGTTAATTCAATTTCTAGCCTTCTTTACTGACTATATATATATATATATATATATATATATATATATATATATATATATATATATATATATATATATATATATATATATATATCATGACTTGGCAAGGAACATGACAATTTACAAGACGCCATATTATTCAAATGCATCCAAAAGATTTTAGAAATCTTTGCTTGTGTTGCCAGCTAATTTAAATCTCTTGGGCAAGCAGAAATAATTCAACATGTTTTTTTTTTTTTTTTAATTATGTCTCTTCACAGTCATCTTCTTTTTGCATGCTATAAAAATCCACCCCTTACAATTCCATTTCCATCAACCAAAACCTTCTCTTCTCAACTATAGTAATTAAGAGAAGTATTAAACTTTGAGAGAAAATGGCTTCAAAAAGAACTACTTCTCTTGCCCTTTTTCTTCTTGTCAACCTTCTATTTTTCTCTCTTGTTAGTGCATGTGGCACTTGTCCTAGTCCAAAACCAAAACCAAAACCAAAACCAAAGCCTAAGCCAACCCGTAGCCCTAATTATAAAGGCAAGTGTCCTAAAAACACCCTAAAATTAGGTGTTTGTGCTAATGTTCTTGGAAATTTACTTGGCCTTAAAATTGGTAATATTCCAAAGAAACCTTGTTGTACTCTCATAAAAGGACTTGCTGATGTTGAAGCTGCCCTTTGCCTTTGCACTGCAATTAAAGCAAATGTTCTTGGGATTAATCTCAATGTCCCTCTTTCACTAAGTCTTTTACTTAATGTCTGTGGGAAAAAGGTTCCATCTGGCTTTATTTGCCCTTGAAAAATTCAATATTTTGCTTTCACTTTTTCTTATTTTTTGAGGGATATATTGTAGTTTGTGTTAGCTTTTAGTTTCCATTGTTTATGCTATGGTTGTGTAATTTGATGGATGTAGTTTGAAATTCTAAGTTTTCTATACGATTTGTATTAAATTATATCACATATCCTTAGAACCATACACACTTCTCACTATTCTCATTCTCATAGTCGAGAATACACGTATTTCTATTTTTCTATACGATTTGTACCAAATTATATCACATATCCTTAGAACCATACACAAATTTAACTCTATCCAATTCTTCGGGTAAAAAAGTTTGTTATTGTATTTGTACACGAAGTGGTGTATGTGACATTTGATTTTGAGCTTCCTGTATTTAGTTTTCATGTAATGGAAAGTCTATTTATCATTTGTTCTTTTTTTTCTTTTTATTTCTCCTATGTGAAGAGCTAAGAGCGAGAATTTTCATGTTGTATGAAGTATATTTTATTAGGATTCATTATAAATTGACTAGGTTTATACAATTTTGTAACTCTCCTGTCTTCTCTGAGCTTGAGATCGACAATGTGAACAAGCTCACATAGACGAAGTTAAAAGGACTTGGTGATAATAATATTGAAAATTGTTATATACGTTTAGATAGGGTATAATTCTTTTTTTCTCCTTAATCCACTAACATATTTCATAACTAGACTCAAGTTATTCACATATATAAAATAACGATGGTTTATACGGAAACTAGAGCTTCCTTTCAAAAAATATATTATTTTTTGAATATATATATATATATATATATATATATATATATATATATATATATATATATATATATATATATATATATATATATTATATATACAAAAATTATACAAATTTTATACACTTTTTCAGCTACCAAATGTAAATAGTTTCTGGCGCGGGCTAAAAGTTATTCACATATATAAAATAACGATGGTTTATACGGAAACTAGAGCTTCCTTTCATTTATATTCTTTTCTTGACATTGATAGGTGCTAATATATTCATCATTTAGGAAGAAAATAAAAGGATGGATTGCTTATGAGAGAGGCGGATTCAGTACTTGAAACCAGTAGTTAAGAGGATTCATACAATTTTCATATATACAAAAATATTTTGTTTTTATGCTATTTGCACGATATAATTTTTTTGATAGGGGAATTCAATTAAAACCCTTTCAGGGACCATATAACTCTGCCCATGGCCACATTAAGCAAGCAATAGTCTAAAACAAGTTGGGGTCGACTATACGAATTATTACTTTTTTCTTTAAGCTCAACTTATATCATCGTCATACCAAGCTCGGATAAAGGAGGAGGGTTGCGGTACTCTGGTAGCCTACGAAAAACTTATCAATTCATGATGAATCCTCATAATACAGATTTTAATGTCAATACCAAAGATAATAAGTAGGTAGCCAACATGTTGTGTGGTAACCTGGGGCGGATTTAGAGGGGCGGAAGTGGGGTTCACCTGAACCCCTTCGCCAGAAAATTATGGTTTGTACCTCTATATATTATATTTTAAATCTCCTTCCCTCACCTCAAAAGCATAACTCAGTGATTAAGGGGGGGTCAAAACCTTTGTAAGCTTGCTGGAATAATTCTCATTGGCCACAATCTATTTTAATTTTTTAACTTTTTCTATTTATATGTAGTATGAAACTCTATTTATAGAAGAGTATGTATCAAAGTTCACTGTTAAGATATATTTCAAAGTCAGAACCACACATAAGTAGGCAGCCAACATGTACTACTATATCACGAAGTATTTCCCACAATTTTCCTTCTCAGAAAAGATTTTGCAAGAAAGCAAAATTCAATTACTGGATGGTAAAAAACAACAGTAAGTTGTGGTAACAAAGTCAAATTCCCAACTGGTTTTGCACATCTAAAATGGTCTTAGCAGAGTTCCTAAGTTGCTGAATTTCCTCATCAGTAAGATGCACATTTGTCACACCCAAAACTCCACTTCTACCAAGCTGTGCAGGCAAACTCAAGAAAACATCACCGCCGTCAATACCATAGAATCCCTTCGCGAGTACTGAGACAGGGTGAATCCTTCTCTGGTCTCGGATAATTGATCGAGCCAAGTTAGCTACAGAGTACCCGATCGCCCACGACGTGTAACCTTTCAGACTAATCACTTCATATGCACTCTCCACAACTTGTTTATGGATCTTTTCTAGTGTCTCCTTTTCAAAAGCAATTTGTTGCCTCTCCAGAAAGCTAAGTACAGGAACACCTCCAACGCTAATGCTCGACCAAAGTGCCACGGAGCTGTCACCATGCTCCCCAACAATGTATGCCTAGTATAGACATCAAAGATTCCATTCAAATCAAACAGAGGATTGCAGCTGTTAGATAGTGCATAACTTTCAACAGTGGTGGAGCCAGAATTTTCATTAAAGGGTGTCAAAATATATAAAAGTAAACATACGAGAAAATCAAGAGTCAACACATAATATATATGCATATAATTTTTTTTACCTACCTAGACAGTGTATTTGACACCCCTTCCTATAAGGTGGCTCCGCCACTGGCTTTCAAGGTTTACTCCATGTTGAATTCAACCGCAAAATGGGGTTCAGTATCAATGTATAGCCTTAATTTGGCTCCAAGTCCAAACCTAGTGATAAGCTGTACTACAACAACAACTACAACAACAACAACTGCACTTCAACTACAAACTAGTTGGGATCGACTATATAATTCCGGGGGCACTGCAGAAGTTGCAACTTGCATTCTTATGGCAAGTTTACTACCACAAAAAGAATCTTTTGGTTTTTACAACATTTGTGTTTCACTGAGGAAGCATATTTAATACGTTCGACCATAATATACCAGCTATATGGAGCTATAAAGATTACAAGAACCATAAAAATTAACCCTTTTTACTATAGTTTACGGAAATGAGAGGGAATTCATTAATATATTGCATACTTTTTAAAAAATAATTATTTATATAATAACATAATAAACAATAAGCATTCTACACGGTGTAAGTCACGCAAAAGCAGAGCCAGTGGTCGTATCTATGTTAAGGGGTATGGGTGATCAGGTTGAACATCCTTTTCTCTTTAAATTATGTATAATAATATTATATGTGTGCACTCATGCTTAAAGACTCCTATGGTACAATAATTATTGGGCGCACCTCTACAGGTGAAATTGACAGCTCAAATCCCTATTCTGAACGGTCTTATTTTTGGCACGGAGTAACGATCGATATATATATATATATATATATATATATATATATATATATATATATATATATATATATATATAAGTGGACGGCGTGCCACACGATCCCATAATATCATATATAAGTGGACGGCGTGGATTTATGAAAAGAGACTAAAGTTAAATATGTCAAATTAAATTCTAGATCTACTAGTGCACCCATCATCTTGAAATCCGGATCAACGCTATTAGGTTCGGCCGCTGGCAAAATGATGGGTGATTGGTAGACTTTAAGCTTACTACATGAGAAGGAAAGAACAAAATTAATGACAGAATTCCCATGATATAATATTTTGCATAGTGGGGCGGCGCAACCAAATAATAATGACAAATTACATCCTAATTTGTCCACTGAACATAAATAATACTTCTGGGAGTGACTAAATTCAGAGTACAATGATCAAAGTATCTCCTTTTGTAATTTGAATTAAAACATAAATATTGTATAAAGGGCAAACTTTATAACTAAATGATTAGAAAAAAATTGGAAAATTCATAATCAAAGAAATTTGAAGAAAAGGAATAGAAAATAATGAACTGACCTGCACATCCTGGGCATTAACATCAAGATGATCAGCAATCAAAAACCGAAACCTAGACGAATCCAAATTAGTACCCGACCCGATAACCCGGTTCGCCGGAAACCCGGATAACTTCCACGCGACATAAGTCAAAACATCCACCGGATTCGACACAATCAACAGTATACACTCCGGCGAGTACTTCACCAACTCCGGAACAATACCTTTATACATAGTCAAATTCCTCTGCAGCAAATTCAGTCTGCTTTCACCCGGGTTCTGTCGGGCACCCGCAGTGACAATACAAAGATCCGACCCGGACGTAACAGAATAGTCGACAGAAGCGACTATTTTAGTTCGGGGAAGGAACGCGGCGGCATGCTGGAGATCCAGCATCTCGCCGCGTAACTTATCAGGTTTCGCGTCGACGAGAGCTAGTTCGTCGACGAGATCCTGAGTCAAGATGGTTTGAGCAATGGCCATCCCCACATTGCCAACGCCAATCACGGAGATTTTCGTGTGGCGTTTTGTGGGCGATGGTGGATGAGTGTTGGAAATGGATTTGAAGAAAACTTGGCTTAGATCTAAACCTCCTGGGCCAAGTGATGATGATGATGTACTGTTATGCATTGTTGATCAAGAAAAATTGTTTGATTTTGAATCTTTAGAAATGGAGGTTTTTGGTAAAGAAAGTAAATGTTTACTCCTATATAAAAGCATGGGAGAGATTGATGAGTCACTGACTAGGTAAAGGGAATAAAGTAAAGGAAAGTTGGCACTTTGCAATATGGCATTGTGGATTTTTCAACGGTCCATAATTTGGTGAAGGCTTTTTTTTTTTGGTTTTCTTTTTTTGTTTAATTATTTGATGTTCGAAATTTATTAGCTCAATTAATCTGGATCTAAGTTAACAAAAATTGGTGAAATTGATTTCTTTGAGACCCTACTTTCAAAGGTTGGGTTCTCTGTGGGGTCGATCCCTCGCCTTATTTTTTGGTAGAGCGATTGAATGAGAGGGGCAACAAAAATAGACCACCAAGTTTAACATAGATATATAATATTGACCGGGCAAGTTGATGCGCCGAGAATGAATAAGGTGGATTTTTCAGTGAATGGGTGAATATTTAAAGGGAATAAAGTATGGCAGTATGGTATTGTTGGATTTTAGAACGGTCCATGGTCTCGGAAGAGTGAGGAAGACTTTTTCTGGTTGAATTTTGAGAAATGAGTATTGAGGTTGAAGTTAGAAACTTACTCCATATTTATATTTAAAGCCCGTATGGCCATGAAAACTTTTTCACTGTTTTCGAAATTTTTTCATTTTTTGTCATAAAATTTTTAATTTTCACTTGAATATGAATTTTGGAATTTTTTCGAAAATTTAAAAAACTTGAAAAAGTTGTTTTCAAAATTTTTACTGGATCACTCACAAAAATTCAAAAACAACCCAAAATTATAGTCATGTCCAAACACAACTCTAATTTTCAAATACCATTTTCCAAAAAAAAGTAAAAAAAAATTTCAAGTGAAAATGATATTTGAAAATTAGAGTTGTGTTTGGACATGAATATAATTTTTGGTTGTTTTTGAAGTTTTGTGAGTGATCTGAGTGAAAATTTTGAAAAACAACTTTTTGGAGTTTTTCAAATTTTCAAAAAATTCCAGAATGTATCTTCAAGTGAAAATTGAAAAATTTATGACCAAACGCTGATTTCGAAAAAAAATGAATATTTTTTGAAAAAGGTAAAAAATTTCTTATATCCAAACGGGCTCTAAATAATTTTTTTCTCATTTGTATTAAGCCTCGGCTGATAAACTTATCGATACCTATGCTGGTGGAGGCAGAAGCGAACATATGTGTAGTGTAACCTTGAGGGTTCATCGGATTCCGTAAACTTAGGCAGAAATCTTATATATGTATAAGTGTATACTTTGAAAATGGTTAATTTTAATTTAAATCACTTGGCACGTTAAACACTATAAAGCTTTAAAGGGGCACTAGTAGAGCAGAGCACGGATGTCTCCGTCAGAGGCTAGAATTTGAATTCTTTGGGTTTAACTTTTAAGTTTTTTTAACATTAAATACATTATATTTTTAACGTTATGGGTTCATATCTACTATTTTTGCATTCTTAACTAATTTTTACTCTGCGTCTAAAGTTATGAGTTCAATTGAATCTGTTATTATCACACTACATATGCCCCTGGCCTCCGTTGCGTTAAAATCTCTTGGGTCCGCCTCTGGATGAAGGTAACGGATGTTCGATGAAATAATGGGTGAAAATTATTTTTCCTCCCGAAGTTTGGCTTAAAAATCAACCTCCCCCTAACTTTCAACATTAGGTATCTTCCCCTTTTACATCAATATCCGGCCATTGACCGTCAGCTTTGAAATACTTAACCAGACTCTATATGGGCAAATCGTAATTCGCTTCTTATTTATTTAGTGGGGTGCTCTAATTAATTATATACATTTGTTATCTATAGAATTATCGGCTATTTGTGATACTTCAGGTTTATTGGTCTTTTTTTTCTTTTCTTTTTTCTATTACTCCATTTCAGTCTTTTTTATAAAAGCTAACAAAATAGTTGAAACTTTGTTACAATAATCTTCATTATTATTATTATTATTATTATTATTATTATTATTATTATTATTCTGGTCTTATAAACAGGGAAGGATGTAGAGTTTGATCGCCGGGTTCATTTCAGTCCAGTATTTTTGATGCATAACATAAATTTATATATAAAAATTTATTAAAATCGCAACAAACAGTAGGTCTTAACCCATAACTTTAAAAATATAATGGGTTCCATGTTAAAAACCTTAAAAACTGAACCCATAGAATCTCAATCCTAGATTCGCCTCTGCTTATACAACATCTAAAGAAATAAGTAATAAAATAACCAATATAGCAAAGTGTATCATGTAACATGGCCGATCTTTTAACAAAGACAACACAACTTTTAAGCTGAATATTATTGTGCATCTAGATTGTGCAAACATAACACCTAAACAGTTCAGCATTGGCAAATGGACAGCATAAAATCTATTCAAGCTGGAAAAAAAAAATTAAAACTTGAGATCTGACAACTGATCATAAATTTCAGTACTAAAATATTGAGTCAAAAGAATATTAATACAATGAAGAATTCAACTAAAGTCACAGAGACCATCAACTAGAAGTTAACAGTTCCAGCCCATGCTTCTAATACATATTAAAAATGATATATGTTTCTCACCTATTAATTACAATTAGATGATGCAATTTACCAGAAATTCAAAATAGAGCAACTTAAGAAGGATTAATCTAGGATGTACGTTCAAATAAGACTCCTAGGTTCAAATTTTAGGTCATCCTTTAGATACAATACAACACCATTCAACATGCATGTGATTTTGTGATATGGGAAGCCACGTCACTTCTTTAGAATCTAGGATAATGTAGTTTCACAAGTTTAATTTTAGGTCCAACCTTTAAAAACAGGAAAGTTTACCAAATTTTATAGAATAACTCAAGGACACAAAAATAGAGAATAAATCTGGAAATCGATTGCTGTTACACCCTATATTTTCGTATGTAAAAATGCGTCGTAAGCAAACTAATGTAGGACAAAAAAATGAGATAATATTTAAAAGTATATAAAGTAAGTTAATCATGTTACCTCTGAGGTTACAAATATTGAAGATCATGAACAACAAGTACAAAGAGGGTTGGACAGTTCAGAAGCTAAAGCAATTAAATAAAACAATGTTTCATCGAAAGTCGACAAGTTGGGAATGTTATAACATGTACCTTTGGGGTGAGACTAGGGTGATTAACACGATAAAGAGATTATGTTATGATTTATATTAGTCGTATTACATCCGTGTGTTATGTTTTTAAGTCAAGCGAGTTGTGGAACAAAAGTCGATGAAAGTCATCACAAGTTACATTCATAAGTTTTACTGAAACTTTGGGTCAAATGTAACTGCAATTTTCTCCCAATATACTTAGAGTTATGGTGTGTTCCACACATCAAATTAAAGATCTATGAGTCTATTTTCCAACGCATTAAACCATTTGTCAATACGACATCGGAGTAGAGAGATATGTGCATTTTTGCGATACTGCGCAAGCTGCTAGGTGACAAGTAGGTGTGTCACCTACTTGCTTAAATGAAAGCCCAAAAATGGGCCATTTCGGGTCGTCCAAAGAGGCCTTTTAAGGGCCTATTTTTTTCATATATTAGACTTAAAATAGAGCATAATAACCAGACATAAGCTCTGCAAAGAATCCTCCCAAAAATTTTCCATAAACCCTAATTGATTTTCTCTCCCTTTCAAGTTCCAATTGGAGGTAAAACTTAGAGTTTGAAGAACCAAGATAGGAGCTGAGTTATCCAACAAATAAGGTGAGTTTACTGCTCTCTTTCATCCATTTTTTCTTCTGTAAATTCATGGTAAGTCGTTCTATACTTGTAAGAACTCACGGGATGGTGATCGGAAGCCGTGAGTTCGAGTTATTCACTTGTAGCGGACTGTTTTGTGGACTATTTTGTGTTGCTGTTGGGCTGCGTGTTTTATTACTATTTTGTGGAGTTTTGGAGGAGGAAGGGGGTTTATAAACACCATATAAATGTAGGGTGGTTGGCTGGTCGTTCGTCATAACATTTTCGGGTCGTTTGACACTACTACGGTGGTCGTTTTGTGTACGAAGAGATTGGGGTGTGTTGGGCTGTTTTGTAGTATTTGATGGTGTATATAGGGCTGGAAAATGATGTATATATGTTGTTATTGTTCTGTCCTTGTATTGTTGGTGTTATCTTGAAGTTGGAGGAAGGGCATATTATAGGGGAGATGCTGCCCGTTTTAATACAAAATAGGTTTGTTGTTCGTTGTGCGATAGTTGTACCTTTCGTAACTTAACGATAGTATTATTATCATTCTTGTAGGTTAAGGTGCGAAGAGGTGAGTTCAACTTGGTGATTGAAAAGATTGTGATAAGGTATGTTAAGGCTAAGCCTTCCTTCATTTTGGCATGATCTCGTAGCTACATGTGTTAGTAATGAGACAAAAAGAGAAGTTCATATTCATGAATTTATTCACACTATTCTAGTCTCATAAGTTACAATATTATTCCTTATCGAGACTCTATATTCAATTTTAGTATTGTCTTCTTTCAGTCAAGAGAGCAGCAAGCCTATATATACAGTATTACAGTATTTTCATTACCATCGAGCTATAATCGATGGGCAGGCCCCTATTGGGCAACCTCTGATCAGATGAAAAGTTATATACCGAGCCTACTGTGGCCGAGCGCCTATGAGCGAGCCCAGCATGGTCGAGATACATAGCCTAGTATGGCCGAGCGCCTATGAGCGAGCCTACTATGGCAGAGCAGTTATATATACCGAGCCTTATAAGGCCGTACAATTATTTTACTTACTATATTGAAGGAGTTGAGTCAGTATCAGCAGGTAAGTATATCTCCAGATCATCTTTGACTCCCAGTTAATTTCAGTTATCATATTATCAGTTCAGTTTCAGATTTCAGTTATTTTATTGCCTTACATACTCGGTACATTATTTCGTACTGACGTCCCTTTTTTGGGGCGCTGCATTTCATGCGTGCAGGTTCAGACAGACAGACGGGTAGACCTCCTCAGTAGGTGTTTCCCGAGTTCCGCCTGATCGGTAAGCTCCACGTCTTTCGGAGTTGCCAGGACTAGAGTTTTGTGTACATCTTATGTATATATGTATATATGTTATGGGTAGGTCGGGGCCCTGTTCCGATCACAGTACATCTATCAGTAGAGGCTTGTAGGCATATCCTGTTGGTTAGTGCAGTATGTTGGGTTTGTATAAATTGGTGGTTTGTCAGCTGTAGTAGCTATGACGGCCTTGTCGGCCTAGCTTTATATTGATATTTAGTTAGTGCTAGTTTCCATTCAGTTTTATATTTTGCTTCGCAAATTGTCTTGCAAGGTGGCCCCATGGCCAAAGTATGACATTATGTGTTCAGAGTCCCTTAGTCGCAATTTGGTACGCCAGGTTAGGTGAGGCACGGGGTGCTTGTCTCGCTCCTAGGTTCGGGGCGTGACAAACTTGGTATCAGAGCAGTTCTGTCCTAGGGAGTCTACAAGCCGTGTCTAGTAGGGTCTTGTTTATAGATGTGTTGTGCACCACATTATATAAGCAAGGAACTACAGGGCATTTAGGAGTTGGTTACACTTCTTTGAAATCTAAATCGTGCTATAGAACTGAGTTATAGGAAATTTGAATTAAACTTATGTGTTGGTGTTTGCATGCACAGATGACGGTGACTAGGAAGACTACGGCTAGCCAGAGGAGAGATACAGTAGTAGGTGAGGGGACCAACAGGGTACCCCCAGTAGATGGGGCCCAGTCTGAGGCTCAAGGGGAGACCCCTACTCAGCCATTACCGGCTCCTCCACCAACTACGGAGATTCCTAAGGAAACCGCACATCCAGTTCCCCCTCCACTTCCATCAGATCAGGACTTAAGGAGTGCGGTGCATTTGTTGACACAGTTGGTAGCTACCCAGCAACATGCTAGGGCATCAGCTAGTGCAGGAACTTCTGAGGGGTCTGGGAGTTCAAGGGTCCGAGAGTTTATTGCTTTGAGTCCCCCAGAGTTCACGGGGACAGATCAGAGGGAGGACCCGCAGGATTTCATAGATCAGCTTCACAGGATCTTTCGTGTTATGCATGCCACGGAGAAAGAGGCAGTTGAGCTAGCAGCTTTTCGACTCCGAGATATAGCCATCCTTTGGTATGAGGGATGGGAGAGGTCCAGGGGACGTGATACACCTCCAGCTATTTGGGAGAATTTTTCAGATGCTTTCCTTGACCAGTACTTACCGCGGGAGATCCGACAGGCTCGACTCGATCAGTTTCTAGCCCTCAAGCAGGGTAATATGAGTGTTCGAGAGTATAGTCTCCGTTTTGACTCATTGGCCAGATATGCACCATCCATAGTTTCTACTATGCGGGACAGGATTCACAGGTTTATAGCAGGGTTAGCCCCAGAGTTAACCGAGGCATGTGCCACCGCTGCATTGCAGGATAGTATGGATATCTCCCGGATTCAGGCATTCGCTCAGAATATAGAAAGGGGTAGGCGTCGGCAGCAGGGTACAGAGAGGGCTGAGCAAGGGCAACATAAGAGGATGAGATTTCCCAGGTCTCAGGAGCAATCTCAGGGTAGTTATAGGACCCAGTACTTCGGACGGCCACCTAGGCCTCCGCCACCTCAGTACAGGGTTACGGGTATGACCGCTATACTCAGTCAGGACCAGGTGAGAGCTCACGGGCGTTGGGTTTGCAGCGACAACGAGGTTCTGCGCAGACATGGTCATTTCCTCCGCGGTGTGACATCTGTGGTAGAGGACACTTGGGTCAATGCCGAGCAGGTTCTGATGCTTGTTATACATGTGGGCGTCCGGGGCATATGATGCGAGATTGCCCAAATAGAGATTCTGGGGGAATGGCACAACCAGCGAGTTCAGCAACAGGATCGTCTATGTCCGTGCATCCTTCAAGGCGTGAGTCTCAGTCTTCGGCTGGTAGAGGTCGAGGCAGAGGTAGAGGTTCCAGTTCAAGTGGTAATCAGAACCGTATCTATGCTTTAGCGGGTCGACAGGACCAGGAGTCTTCACCAGACGTTGTGACAGGTATATTAACCATTTGCTCTCACGATGCTTATGCTTTGATAGACCCAGGATCTACTTTATCGTATATTACCCCATTTGTCGCGAGGAAGTTTGTTATAGTGCCTGAAATACTAAGTGATCCTTTTGCGGTATCTACACCGGTCGGAGAATCGATTATTGCTAGACGGGTTTACCGAGGTTGTACGGTGACAATTTGTAGTCGTCAGACCTCAGCTGACCTAGTTGAGCTAGAGATGATGGATTTTGATGCTATCATGGGCATGGATTGGTTGGCAGCTTGCTATGCCACAGTTGATTGCCGAGCAAAGGCAGCCAAATTTCATTTTCCGGGTGAGCCAGTCCTTGAATGGGTAGGTAATACACCAACACCCAGAGGTAGGTTTATTTCCTATCTGAAGGCGAGGAAAATGATCGCAAAAGGGTGCATTTATCATATTGTGCGAGTTAGAGATGCAGATGCTGAGATACCTACACTTCAGTCTATTCCCATAGTCAAAGAGTATGCAGATGTGTTTCCAGATGAGCTTCCAGGTATTCCTCCAGAGCGAGAGATTGATTTTAGCATCGATTTGCTTCCAGGAACTCAACCAATATCCGTCCCTCCGTATAGAATGGCACCTGCCGAATTGAAGGAGTTGAAGGAGCAGTTAAAAGATTTGCTGGAGAAAGGTTACATTAGGCCCAGTACCTCACCTTGGGGTGCACGGTACTATTTGTGCGGAAGAAAGACGGCTCGCTGAGGATGTGTATCGATTATAGGCAGTTGAACAAGGTAACTATTAAGAATAAGTATCCACTTCCAAGGATCGATGACTTGTTTGATCAGTTGCAGGGAGCTAGATGCTTTTCCAAAATTGATTTGAGGTCGGGGTACCACCAGGTCAGAGTTCGGGAAAAAGATATTCCGAAGACAGCCTTCAGGACCCGATATGGCCACTTCGAGTTCCTTATCATGTCCTTCGGGTTGACTAATGCACCCGCTGTATTTATGGACTTGATGAATAGCCTATTCCGGCCATTTTTAGATCTGTTCGTGATAGTATTTATTGATGATATTCTGGTTTATTCCCGTTCAGAGGATGAGCATGCGGACCACCTGCGAGCGGTACTCCAAACCCTCCGTGATCGTAAGTTGTATGCTAAGTTTTCTAAATGTGAGTTCTGGTTGAAGTCTGTAGCATTCTTGGGGCATATTGTATCAGATGAAGGGATAAAGGTGGACACTCAGAAGATTGAGGCCGTGAAATCTTGGCCTAGACCTACCACTCCGACAGAGGTTCGTAGCTTTCTAGGCTTAGCAGGATACTATCGGAGGTTCATAGAGGGTTTTTCTTCCCTTTCGGCACCATTGACGAAGTTGACACAGAAAGAAACTAAGTTTCAATGGACAGAGGCTTGTGAGCGGAGTTTCCAAGAGCTTAAGAACAAGTTGACCTCAGCTCCAGTTCTAACACTTCCAGAGGGTCTAGAGGGTTATGCCGTGTATTGTGATGCATCAGGTGTCGGGTTAGGATGTGTCCTGATGCAACATGGGAAGGTAATTGCATATGCTTCAAGGCAGTTGAGGAAGCACGAGAGGAATTATCCGACCCACGACCTCGAGTTAGCTGCGGTTGTCCATGCACTTAAGATATGGCGGCATTATTTATATGGTGTTCATGTTGATATATTTACTGATCATAAAAGCCTACAATATATTTTCAAGCAGAAAGAGTTGAATTTGCGACAGAGGCGATGGCTTGAGTTATTGAAAGATTACGATGTTAACATTCTCTACCATCCAGGGAAAGCTAATGTTGTAGCAGATGCCTTAAGTCGCCGATCTATGGGTAGCTTAGCACATGTAGAGCCCGAGAAAAGACAATTAGCTAGAGATATTCATCAATTGGCTTCGTTGGGGGTTCAGTTAGTAGATTCTGAGGATGGTGGAGTTGTAATCCAAAACACTGCAAAATCATCCCTCATAGCTGAAGTCAAGGAAAGGCAGTACGAGGACCCAGAGTTGGTCGAGTTGAGAGAGCGAGTTCCGCAGCAGAAGAAGCCATTGTTAGAGCTCAAGGGAGATGGGGTTCTCAGATACAAGGGTCGTTTGTGTGTTCCAGATGTAGCAGGGCTACGAGACAGGATTATGTCAGAGGCACATTATTCATGGTATTCCATCCACCCTGGATCGACGAAGATGTATCATGACATTAAGGATATGTACTGGTGGAATGATATTAAGAAGAACATTGCTGAGTTTGTCGCCCAATGTACTAGTTGCCAGCAAGTGAAGGTAGAACACCAGAAGCCCGGAGGGCTAATGCAGACTATAGAGATCCCGACATGGAAATGGGAGGCGATAAACATGGACTTTATCATGGGTTTACCTCGTTCTAATCGTAAGTTCGATTCCATATGGGTGATAGTCGATAGGCTCACGAAATTAGCTCACTTCCTACCGGTCAGATCTACATATACAGCAGAAGATTATGCAAAGTTATATATTAAGGAGATAGTGCGGCTACACGGAGTACCAGTTTCTATTATATCTGACCGTGGGGCTCAGTTTACAGCACATTTTTGGAGGTCATTTCAGAGAGGTCTAGGGACTCAGGTGAATCTCAGCACAGCTTTTCATCCACAGACTGATGGACAAGCCGAGCGCACAATTCAGACGCTCGAGGATATGTTACGAGTATGTGTGTTAGATTTTAAAAGAAGTTGGGATGAACATCTACCTCTTATCGAGTTTGCATATAATAACAGTTACCACTCCAGTATCCAGATGGCTCCGTACGAGGCTTTGTATGGGCGTAAGTGCAGATCTCCTATAGGGTGGTTTGATGTTGGAGAATCTGGGTTACATGGGCCAGACCTGGTTCAGCAGGCCATAGAGAAAGTAAAGGTTATCCGGGAGCGACTGTTGACAGCTCAGAGTCGTCAGAAGTCATATTTTGACGTGCGGCGACGAGACTTAGAGTTCAGGATTAATGACTGGGTATTCTTAAAGGTATCACCTATGAAGGGCGTGATGAGGTTTGGCAAGAAAGGAAAACTTAGCCCACGGTATATTGGGCCTTATAGGATCATTCGGAGAGTGGGCCAAGTAGCTTATGAGTTAGAGTTGCCCTCAGAATTGGAGTCTGTCCATCCGGTTTTTCACGTATCTATGCTACGGAAGTGCATTGGCGATCCTACCCGAGTGGTGCCCACGGATGATGTACAGATTACAGAGGACTTGTCATACGAGGAAATTCCAGTTGCCATCCTAGACCGACAAATCCGCAATCTACGAAATAAGGAGGTAGCTTCCGTAAAGGTTTTATGGAGGAGCAAGAATGTAGAAGAGATGATGTGGGAATCGGAGGAAGAAATGAAGTCTAAATACCCCCACCTATTTCAAAATGAAGATATGGTTCGAGATGGGACGCTACAACATAGCTCTATGTAGGCTAGCAGGTCATCAGGTAAGCTTTTATTTTTCACTTTCAATATTTATGATTTACGGTCGGTGAGGCAAATTGCTGCTATTTATAAAGATTGGCCATGTGTGGCATGCATAGTATGTTTCTGGCTACGTGCAGGTTGGTTTTAACCTAGTGTACGAAGGATACTCTGGAAAAAGTTTCCAAAGTCTCCAAGAGTAAACATTCGAGGACGAATGTTCCCAAGGGGGAGTGATGTTACACCCTATATTTTCGTATGTAAAAATGCGTCGTAAGCAAACTAATGTAGGACAAAAAAAATGAGATAATATTTAAAAGTATATAAAGTAAGTTAATCATGTTACCTCTGAGGTTACAAATATTGAAGATCATGAACAACAAGTACAAAGAGGGTTGGACAGTTCAGAAGCTAAAGCAATTAAATAAAACAATGTTTCATCGAAAGTCGACAAGTTGGGAATGTTATAACATGTACCTTTGGGGTGAGACTAGGGTGATTAACACGATAAAGAGATTATGTTATGATTTATATTAGTCGTATTACATCCGTGTGTTATGTTTTTAAGTCAAGCGAGTTGTGGAACAAAAGTCGATGAAAGTCATCACAAGTTACATTCATAAGTTTTACTGAAACTTTGGGTCAAATGTAACTGCAATTTTCTCCCAATATACTTAGAGTTATGGTGTGTTCCACACATCAAATTAAAGATCTATGAGTCTATTTTCCAACGCATTAAACCATTTGTCAATACGACATCGGAGTAGAGAGATATGTGCATTTTTGCGATACTGCGCAAGCTGCTAGGTGACAAGTAGGTGTGTCACCTACTTGCTTAAATGAAAGCCCAAAAATGGGCCATTTCGGGTCGTCCAAAGAGGCCTTTTAAGGGCCTATTTTCTTCATATATTAGACTTAAAATAGAGCATAATAACCAGACATAAGCTCTGCAAAGAATCCTCCCAAAAATTTCCCATAAACCCTAATTGATTTTCTCTCCCTTTCAAGTTCCAATTGGAGGTAAAACTTAGAGTTTGAAGAACCAAGATAGGAGCTGAGTTATCCAACAAATAAGGTGAGTTTACTGCTCTCTTTCATCCATTTTTTCTTCTGTAAATTCATGGTAAGTCGTTCTATACTTGTAAGAACTCACGGGATGGTGATCGGAAGCCGTGAGTTCGAGTTATTCACTTGTAGCGGACTGTTTTGTGGACTGTTTTGTGTTGCTGTTGGGCTGCGTGTTTTATTACTATTTTGTGGAGTTTTGGAGGAGGAAGGGGTTTATAAACACCATATAAATGTAGGGTGGTTGGCTGGTCGTTCGTCATAACATTTTCGGGTCGTTTGACACTACTACGGTGGTCGTTTTGTGTACGAAGAGATTGGGGTGTGTTGGGCTGTTTTGTAGTATTTGATGGTGTATATAGGGCTGGAAAATGATGTATATATGTTGTTATTGTTCTGTCCTTGTATTGTTGGTGTTATCTTGAAGTTGGAGGAAGGGCATATTATAGGGGAGATGCTGCCCGTTTTAATACAAAATAGGTTTGTTGTTCGTTGTGCGATAGTTGTACCTTTCGTAACTTAACGATAGTATTATTATCATTCTTGTAGATTAAGGTGCGAAGAGGTGAGTTCAACTTGGTGATTGAAAAGATTGTGATAAGGTATGTTAAGGCTAAGCCTTCCTTCATTTTGGCATGATCTCGTAGCTACATGTGTTAGTAATGAGACAAAAAGAGAAGTTCATATTCATGAATTTATTCACACTATTCTAGTCTCATAAGTTACAATATTATTCCTTATCGAGACTCTATATTCAATTTTAGTATTGTCTTCTTTCAGTCAAGAGAGCAGCAAGCCTATATATACAGTATTACAGTATTTTCATTACCATCGAGCTATAATCGATGGGCAGGCCCCTATTGGGCAACCTCTGATCAGATAGAAAGTTATATACCGAGCCTACTGTGGCCGAGCGCCTATGAGCGAGCCCAGCATGGTCGAGATACATAGCCTAGTATGGCCGAGCGCCTATGAGCGAGCCTATTATGGCAGAGCAGTTATATATACCGAGCCTTATAAGGCCGTACAATTATTTTACTTACTATATTGAAGGAGTTGAGTCAGTATCAGCAGGTAAGTATATCTCCAGATCATCTTTGACTCCCAGTTAATTTCAGTTATCATATTATCAGTTCAGTTTCAGATTTCAGTTATTTTATTGCCTTACATACTCGGTACATTATTTCGTACTGACGTCCCTTTTTTGGGGCGCTGCATTTCATGCGTGCAGGTTCAGACAGACAGACGGGTAGACCTCCTCAGTAGGTGTTTCCCGAGTTCCGCCTGATCGGTAAGCTCCACGTCTTTCGGAGTTGCCAGGACTAGAGTTTTGTGTACATCTTATGTATATATGTATATATGTTATGGGTAGGTCGGGGCCCTGTTCCGATCACAGTACATCTATCAGTAGAGGCTTGTAGGCATATCCTGTTGGTTAGTGCAGTATGTTGGGTTTGTATAAATTGGTGGTTTGTCAGCTGTAGTAGCTATGACGGCCTTGTCGGCCTAGCTTTATATTGATATTTAGTTAGTGCTAGTTTCCATTCAGTTTTATATTTTGCTTCGCAAATTGTCTTGCAAGGTGGCCCCATGGCCAAAGTATGACATTATGTGTTCAGAGTCCCTTAGTCGCAATTTGGTACGCCAGGTTAGGTGAGGCACGGGGTGCTTGTCTCGCTCCTAGGTTCGGGGCGTGACAAACTTGGTATCAGAGCAGTTCTGTCCTAGGGAGTCTACAAGCCGTGTCTAGTAGGGTCTTGTTTATAGATGTGTTGTGCACCACATTATATAAGCAAGGAACTACAGGGCATTTAGGAGTTGGTTACACTTCTTTGAAATCTAAATCGTGCTATAGAACTGAGTTATAGGAAATTTGAATTAAACTTATGTGTTGGTGTTTGCATGCACAGATGACGGTGACTAGGAAGACTACGGCTAGCCAGAGGAGAGATACAGTAGTAGGTGAGGGGACCAACAGGGTACCCCCAGTAGATGGGGCCCAGTCTGAGGCTCAAGGGGAGACCCCTACTCAGCCATTACCGGCTCCTCCACCAACTACGGAGATTCCTAGGGAAACCGCACATCCAGTTCCCCCTCCACTTCCATCAGATCAGGACTTAAGGAGTGCGGTGCATTTGTTGACACAGTTGGTAGCTACCCAGCAACATGCTAGGGCATCAGCTAGTGCAGGAACTTCTGAGGGGTCTGGGAGTTCAAGGGTCCGAGAGTTTATTGCTTTGAGTCCCCCAGAGTTCACGGGGACAGATCAGAGGGAGGACCCGCAGGATTTCATAGATCAGCTTCACAGGATCTTTCGTGTTATGCATGCCACGGAGAAAGAGGCAGTTGAGCTAGCAGCTTTTCGACTCCGAGATATAGCCATCCTTTGGTATGAGGGATGGGAGAGGTCCAGGGGACGTGATACACCTCCAGCTATTTGGGAGAATTTTTCAGATGCTTTCCTTGACCAGTACTTACCGCGGGAGATCCGACAGGCTCGAGTCGATCAGTTTCTAGCCCTCAAGCAGGGTAATATGAGTGTTCGAGAGTATAGTCTCCGTTTTGACTCATTGGCCAGATATGCACCATCCATAGTTTCTACTATGCGGGACAGGATTCACAGGTTTATAGCAGGGTTAGCCCCAGAGTTAACCGAGGCATGTGCCACCGCTGCATTGCAGGATAGTATGGATATCTCCCGGATTCAGGCATTCGCTCAGAATATAGAAAGGGGTAGGCGTCGGCAGCAGGGTACAGAGAGGGCTGAGCAAGGGCAACGTAAGAGGATGAGATTTCCCAGGTCTCAGGAGCAATCTCAGGGTAGTTATAGGACCCAGTACTTCGGACGGCCACCTAGGCATCCGCCACCTCAGTACAGGGTTACGGGTATGACCGCTATACTCAGTCAGGACCAGGTGAGAGCTCACGGGCGTCGGGTTTGCAGCGACAATGAGGTTCTGCGCAGACATGGTCATTTCCTCCGCGGTGTGACATCTGTGGTAGAGGACACTTGGGTCAATGCCGAGCAGGTTCTGATGCTTGTTATACATGTGGGCGTCCGGGGCATATGATGCGAGATTGCCCAAATAGAGATTCTGGGGGAATGGCACAACCAGCGAGTTCAGCAACAGGATCGTCTATGTCCGTGCATCCTTCAAGGCGTGAGTCTCAGTCTTCGGCTGGTAGAGGTCGAGGCAGAGGTAGAGGTTCCAGTTCAAGTGGTAATCAGAACCGTATCTATGCTTTAGCGGGTCGACAGGACCAGGAGTCTTCACCAGACGTTGTGACAGGTATATTAACCATTTGCTCTCACGATGCTTATGCTTTGATAGACCCAGGATCTACTTTATCGTATATTACCCCATTTGTCGCGAGGAAGTTTGTTATAGTGCCTGAAATACTAAGTGATCCTTTTGCGGTATCTACACCGGTCGGAGAATCGATTATTGCTAGACGGGTTTACCGAGGTTGTACGGTGACAATTTGTAGTCGTCAGACCTCAGCTGACCTAGTTGAGCTAGAGATGATGGATTTTGATGCTATCATGGGCATGGACTGGTTGGCAGCTTGCTATGCCACAGTTGATTGCCGAGCAAAGGCAGCCAAATTTCATTTTCCGGGTGAGCCAGTCCTTGAATGGGTAGGTAATACACCAACACCCAGAGGTAGGTTTATTTCCTATCTGAAGGCGAGGAAAATGATCGCAAAAGGGTGCATTTATCATATTGTGCGAGTTAGAGATGCAGATGCTGAGATACCTACACTTCAGTCTATTCCCATAGTCAAAGAGTATGCAGATGTGTTTCCAGATGAGCTTCCAGGTATTCCTCCAAAGCGAGAGATTGATTTTAGCATCGATTTGCTTCCAGGAACTCAACCAATATCCGTCCCTCCGTATAGAATGGCACCTGCCGAATTGAAGGAGTTGAAGGAGCAGTTAAAAGATTTGCTGGAGAAAGGTTACATTAGGCCCAGTACCTCACCTTGGGGTGCACGGTACTATTTGTGCGGAAGAAAGACGGCTCGCTGAGGATGTGTATCGATTATAGGCAGTTGAACAAGGTAACTATTAAGAATAAGTATCCACTTCCAAGGATCGATGACTTGTTTGATCAGTTGCAGGGAGCTAGATGCTTTTCCAAAATTGATTTGAGGTCGGGGTACCACCAGGTCAGAGTTCGGGAAAAAGATATTCCGAAGACAGCCTTCAGGACCCGATATGGCCACTTCGAGTTCCTTATCATGTCCTTCGGGTTGACTAATGCACCCGCTGTATTTATGGACTTGATGAATAGCCTATTCCGGCCATTTTTAGATCTGTTCGTGATAGTATTTATTGATGATATTCTGGTTTATTCCCGTTCAGAGGATGAGCATGCGGACCACCTGCGAGCGGTACTCCAAACCCTCCGTGATCGTAAGTTGTATGCTAAGTTTTCTAAATGTGAGTTCTGGTTGAAGTCTGTAGCATTCTTGGGGCATATTGTATCAGATGAAGGGATAAAGGTGGACACTCAGAAGATTGAGGCCGTGAAATCTTGGCCTAGACCTACCACTCCGACAGAGGTTCGTAGCTTTCTAGGCTTAGCAGGATACTATCGGAGGTTCATAGAGGGTTTTTCTTCCCTTTCGGCACCATTGACGAAGTTGACACAGAAAGAAACTAAGTTTCAATGGACAGAGGCTTGTGAGCGGAGTTTCCAAGAGCTTAAGAACAAGTTGACCTCAGCTCCAGTTCTAACACTTCCAGAGGGTCTAGAGGGTTATGCCGTGTATTGTGATGCATCAGGTGTCGGGTTAGGATGTGTCCTGATGCAACATGGGAAGGTAATTGCATATGCTTCAAGGCAGTTGAGGAAGCACGAGAGGAATTATCCGACCCACGACCTCGAGTTAGCTGCGGTTGTCCATGCACTTAAGATATGGCGGCATTATTTATATGGTGTTCATGTTGATATATTTACTGATCATAAAAGCCTACAATATATTTTCAAGCAGAAAGAGTTGAATTTGCGACAGAGGCGATGGCTTGAGTTATTGAAAGATTACGATGTTAACATTCTCTACCATCCAGGGAAAGCTAATGTTGTAGCAGATGCCTTAAGTCGCCGATCTATGGGTAGCTTAGCACATGTAGAGCCCGAGAAAAGACAATTAGCTAGAGATATTCATCAATTGGCTTCGTTGGGGGTTCAGTTAGTAGATTCTGAGGATGGTGGAGTTGTAATCCAAAACACTGCAAAATCATCCCTCATAGCTGAAGTCAAGGAAAGGCAGTACGAGGACCCAGAGTTGGTCGAGTTGAGAGAGCGAGTTCCGCAGCAGAAGAAGCCATTGTTAGAGCTCAAGGGAGATGGGGTTCTCAGATACAAGGGTCGTTTGTGTGTTCCAGATGTAGCAGGGCTACGAGACAGGATTATGTCAGAGGCACATTATTCATGGTATTCCATCCACCCTGGATCGACGAAGATGTATCATGACATTAAGGATATGTACTGGTGGAATGATATTAAGAAGAACATTGCTGAGTTTGTCGCCCAATGTACTAGTTGCCAGCAAGTGAAGGTAGAACACCAGAAGCCCGGAGGGCTAATGCAGACTATAGAGATCCCGACATGGAAATGGGAGGCGATAAACATGGACTTTATCATGGGTTTACCTCGTTCTAATCGTAAGTTCGATTCCATATGGGTGATAGTCGATAGGCTCACGAAATTAGCTCACTTCCTACCGGTCAGATCTACATATACAGCAGAAGATTATGCAAAGTTATATATTAAGGAGATAGTGCGGCTACACGGAGTACCAGTTTCTATTATATCTGACCGTGGGGCTCAGTTTACAGCACATTTTTGGAGGTCATTTCAGAGAGGTCTAGGGACTCAGGTGAATCTCAGCACAGCTTTTCATCCACAGACTGATGGACAAGCCGAGCGCACAATTCAGACGCTCGAGGATATGTTACGAGTATGTGTGTTAGATTTTAAAAGAAGTTGGGATGAACATCTACCTCTTATCGAGTTTGCATATAATAACAGTTACCACTCCAGTATCCAGATGGCTCCGTACGAGGCTTTGTATGGGCGTAAGTGCAGATCTCCTATAGGGTGGTTTGATGTTGGAGAATCTGGGTTACATGGGCCAGACCTGGTTCAGCAGGCCATAGAGAAAGTAAAGGTTATCCGGGAGCGACTGTTGACAGCTCAGAGTCGTCAGAAGTCATATTTTGACGTGCGGCGACGAGACTTAGAGTTCAGGATTAATGACTGGGTATTCTTAAAGGTATCACCTATGAAGGGCGTGATGAGGTTTGGCAAGAAAGGAAAACTTAGCCCACGGTATATTGGGCCTTATAGGATCATTCGGAGAGTGGGCCAAGTAGCTTATGAGTTAGAGTTGCCCTCAGAATTGGAGTCTGTCCATCCGGTTTTTCACGTATCTATGCTACGGAAGTGCATTGGCGATCCTACCCGAGTGGTGCCCACGGATGATGTACAGATTACAGAGGACTTGTCATACGAGGAAATTCCAGTTGCCATCCTAGACCGACAAATCCGCAATCTACGAAATAAGGAGGTAGCTTCCGTAAAGGTTTTATGGAGGAGCAAGAATGTAGAAGAGATGACGTGGGAATCGGAGGAAGAAATGAAGTCTAAATACCCCCACCTATTTCAAAATGAAGATATGGTTCGAGATGGGACGCTACAACATAGCTCTATGTAGGCTAGCAGGTCATCAGGTAAGCTTTTATTTTTCACTTTCAATATTTATGATTTACGGTCGGTGAGGCAAATTGCTGCTATTTATAAAGATTGGCCATGTGTGGCATGCATAGTATGTTTCTGGCTACGTGCAGGTTGGTTTTAACCTAGTGTACGAAGGATACTCTGGAAAAAGTTTCCAAAGTCTCCAAGAGTAAACATTCGAGGACGAATGTTCCCAAGGGGGAGTGATGTTACACCCTATATTTTCGTATGTAAAAATGCGTCGTAAGCAAACTAATGTAGGACAAAAAAATGAGATAATATTTAAAAGTATATAAAGTAAGTTAATCATGTTACCTCTGAGGTTACAAATATTGAAGATCATGAACAACAAGTACAAAGAGGGTTGGACAGTTCAGAAGCTAAAGCAATTAAATAAAACAATGTTTCATCGAAAGTCGACAAGTTGGGAATGTTATAACATGTACCTTTGGGGTGAGACTAGGGTGATTAACACGATAAAGAGATTATGTTATGATTTATATTAGTCGTATTACATCCGTGTGTTATGTTTTTAAGTCAAGCGAGTTGTGGAACAAAAGTCGATGAAAGTCATCACAAGTTACATTCATAAGTTTTACTGAAACTTTGGGTCAAATGTAACTGCAATTTTCTCCCAATATACTTAGAGTTATGGTGTGTTCCACACATCAAATTAAAGATCTATGAGTCTATTTTCCAACGCATTAAACCATTTGTCAATACGACATCGGAGTAGAGAGATATGTGCATTTTTGCGATACTGCGCAAGCTGCTAGGTGACAAGTAGGTGTGTCACCTACTTGCTTAAATGAAAGCCCAAAAATGGGCCATTTCGGGTCGTCCAAAGAGGCCTTTTAAGGGCCTATTTTCTTCATATATTAGACTTAAAATAGAGCATAATAACCAGACATAAGCTCTGCAAAGAATCCTCCCAAAAATTTCCCATAAACCCTAATTGATTTTCTCTCCCTTTCAAGTTCCAATTGGAGGTAAAACTTAGAGTTTGAAGAACCAAGATAGGAGCTGAGTTATCCAACAAATAAGGTGAGTTTACTGCTCTCTTTCATCCATTTTTTCTTCTGTAAATTCATGGTAAGTCGTTCTATACTTGTAAGAACTCACGGGATGGTGATCGGAAGCCGTGAGTTCGAGTTATTCACTTGTAGCAGACTGTTTTGTGGACTGTTTTGTGTTGCTGTTGGGCTGCGTGTTTTATTACTATTTTGTGGAGTTTTGGAGGAGGAAGGGGGTTTATAAACACCATATAAATGTAGGGTGGTTGGCTGGTCGTTCGTCATAATATTTTCGGGTCGTTTGACACTACTACGGTGGTCGTTTTGTGTACGAAGAGATTGGGGTGTGTTGGGCTGTTTTGTAGTATTTGATGGTGTATATAGGGCTGGAAAATGATGTATATATGTTGTTATTGTTCTGTCCTTGTATTGTTGGTGTTATCTTGAAGTTGGAGGAAGGGCATATTATAGGGGAGATGCTGCCCGTTTTAATACAAAATAGGTTTGTTGTTCGTTGTGCGATAGTTGTACCTTTCGTAACTTAACGATAGTATTATTATCATTCTTGTAGATTAAGGTGCGAAGAGGTGAGTTCAACTTGGTGATTGAAAAGATTGTGATAAGGTATGTTAAGGCTAAGCCTTCCTTCATTTTGGCATGATCTCGTAGCTACATGTGTTAGTAATGAGACAAAAGAGAAGTTCATATTCATGAATTTATTCACACTATTCTAGTCTCATAAGTTACAATATTATTCCTTATCGAGACTCTATATTCAATTTTAGTATTGTCTTCTTTCAGTCAAGAGAGCAGCAAGCCTATATATACAGTATTACAGTATTTTCATTACCATCGAGCTATAATCGATGGGCAGGCCCCTATTGGGCAACCTCTGATCAGATAGAAAGTTATATACCGAGCCTACTGTGGCCGAGCGCCTATGAGCGAGCCCAGCATGGTCGAGATACATAGCCTAGTATGGCCGAGCGCCTATGAGCGAGCCTACTATGGCAGAGCAGTTATATATACCGAGCCTTATAAGGCCGTACAATTATTTTACTTACTATATTGAAGGAGTTGAGTCAGTATCAGCAGGTAAGTATATCTCCAGATCATCTTTGACTTCCAGTTAATTTCAGTTATCATATTATCAGTTCAGTTTCAGATTTCAGTTATTTTATTGCCTTACATACTCGGTACATTATTTCGTACTGACGTCCCTTTTTGGGGGCGCTGCATTTCATGCGTGCAGGTTCAGACAGACAGACGGGTAGACCTCCTCAGTAGGTGTTTCCCGAGTTCCGCCTGATCGGTAAGCTCCACGTCTTTCGGAGTTGCCAGGACTAGAGTTTTGTGTACATCTTATGTATATATGTATATATGTTATGGGTAGGTCGGGGCCCTGTTCCGATCACAGTACATCTATCAGTAGAGGCTTGTAGGCATATCCTGTTGGTTAGTGCAGTATGTTGGGTTTGTATAAATTGGTGGTTTGTCAGCTGTAGTAGCTATGACGGCCTTGTCGGCCTAGCTTTATATTGATATTTAGTTAGTGCTAGTTTCCATTCAGTTTTATATTTTGCTTCGCAAATTGTCTTGCAAGGTGGCCCCATGGCCAAAGTATGACATTATGTGTTCAGAGTCCCTTAGTCGCAATTTGGTACGCCAGGTTAGGTGAGGCACGGGGTGCTTGTCTCGCTCCTAGGTTCGGGGCGTGACAATTGCTACCGCCATTAACAAATTTAAAAGGACACAAAAATAGAGAAGGAAAACTCATAAGAAGAAGAAGGTATCAAGGTAACCACTAACCTGAGGAAGAAGACGATGAGCTGAGGAAGAAGGATGAGCGTCGGCAGATAAAGTGACAGAGAAAGACGACGAGCTTACAGTCGCATAGACGCAACGCAGCAGACTAGCAGTCGAACCCTAATTTCTGAGGAGTAAGCGTAAGGAAGGGAAGAATGAAAGATGGGAAATGTAAAGGGAAAGTCTGGGTTAGGCTAATTAGGCTTAGGGTTTGGGTAACGGTATTGGGCCTTTAAAATTTCGGATGGGGTGGGGCGGTGGGCTTCACTCTTCAGAAGTCAGAACATTAAGTTAGTAATTTACATACAACGTTTTGAGGCCCAAAATTTCGGTTTTTTCGGTTTAACCGAAAACCGAAATACCAAAATCGTAAACCGAACCAAAAAATTGAAATCTAATAAATTAAAAACAGCAAACCGACCAAATAACCGATTAAACCGAAACTGAAAAATCAAAATTCACGGTTCGGCCGGTGTTTTCGGTTCGGCCGGTATTATGCCCACCCCTACTTTTAAGAAAATTGAACAACAATGTCTAGTATAAAAAGGACAACTTAGTTATATGTTACTGATATAACAATATAACATAATAATCCAAAGCTCCACAAATATCTGACACTGCCACTACTTTAGGGTTCATGGACTTAATCTTATTTGAAAAATTAAAGTTTTTCTTGATTTTAAAAAAAAATATAAAATCATGATAATTTGAGGAAACAAGACAAAGAAACATGGGAGAACAATTAAGTAAAGCATGTTAATGGTGAGTAAAAAAAGCAGAACTCTTACCATGCTTTGGAAGCTCTTGCAATGAAAACGTTTGGTTCTTTAGGAGGCAATTAACAAGAGTTGAAAAAATACTAAATAAACAAGGTATATTCTTAATTAGGGCACCCCACTAAATAAAAGGGAGGGAAAATAATTTTCACATGAAATAATTGGTAATCGATATGCAAAATTGGAATAACTGTGATCCTGTTAATCTATCATCTACAGAGTTTCATGTGTGTCCTCTCAAAAGGGGTGTAGCTCTTTCCAAGCACACGCAACCACGAAAAAGAGGAAGGAATTGTTTTTGACTTTGTGTACGAAAAATGCCGCCTCCTCATTTTTCACAGTACTAATTTGTTTCTAGTGGCGGTGCAAAACATCCATGGTTTGTGAAAACCAAATCTGAATGTCTTTTCTACGTTTTCATTTGATGTTCACGAGCCAAGATTTAAAGTATAAAGTTCGGATCTATAAATCTTTTAAATTATTAAATTTTAAATTAATAATTTATATATATATTCAATAAATTTTTTGATATAAATACAAAATTTAATTCAAAGTTACGAATCCAATAGAATACATAACTAACACACTAGGTCCGTTCGATGGCATCGTATCGAAGGAGACAAGCACAACTGTCTGTCTTCTTTATTTTCTGCTACTAATTATTTCTTAGCTTGTAGCATAAATTAAATACAACTAGACTCAAAATTTTAAATCAACAAAAAGACTGCGCTACGAAAAATTCTACTATCATACAGTGGAACTGGTCTTACTTAACACTTTCCTAATGAAGGGATTTTGTTTAGATAGATTTTCTATTACATTAAGGGATCGTAGATGTAACGCCCCAAAATTCATTAAGGTCGTGATGGCATCAGACACTGCTGTTACACAAGCCAACAATACAAACTTCACTTAATTACTCATTTTAGTATTTTTGAAATCAAAATTTCTTCAATGAAATAATAAAGATAAAACTAATAGAGTAAATGATAAATATTTTTAGCAACTAAATTTCTAAACAATTCACAATCATTTTCAAAATCCGGTGTCACAAGTGCATGAGCATTTACTAGGGAATTAAAAATAAAATACAGCATTTGTCTAGAATACAAATTAGACAGGAAAAATATAATAACCCTGAAGGAGACTCTGTTGGCTGCGGATCGTAATACAGAATGCAGCTCACATATGTCCCCACAATTATTAACCACACCTCTGCGCCCACAAGGCCACTAGACATATATGTACCTCCATAATAAAATGTGCAGCAAGTGCAGCATGAGTACGAAAACAACGTGTACCCAGTAAGTATCAAGCCTAATCTCGAAGAGGTAGAGACGAGATGGCCGACTTTGACACTCACTATGGGTCAATAATATTAAATAATCATGAAATAGAAATATTTATATCAACGTGATTCACAGAGTTAACAGTAATTTTATTGACCAGTAGAAATAATTAAATTCCTTCAAATACAGTAATTCTCAATATATTAATTAAATTTCTTCAATTCCAATAAATTTTCAAATTTATCAATTATTCTCATTTACAGGAATAACAATAATTCCTTAACAAGCAGGAATAATAATTCATTAAATTTCAAAGATTTTCAATATATCAATTAATTTCACAAGCTGCAATAAACTATTAAGGTATCGTGTGATTATTATTATTAAGCACGATTTCCGCCGAGGACGTACGACCCGATCCAGAGTGTCATGTACACTGCCGAGGGACGTGCGACGCGATCCATAGATGCATCTATTCTGCCGAGGCGTTCGGCCCGCTCCACAAGAAAGGAGGACATTTTCTTATGTACCTCCGGAAGGAGAGTATATTTATTATAAGATAAATTCCAGAGGAGAATAATTTCTTTTAACAATTAATTAATTTAAATAGAAAATCAAGCATATGAGATTTCCATCCTTTAATATCTTTATCTAACAATTCACAATATATTCATATATATCAATTAATATTAATTAATCAAGGAATATAATTTACACAGTAATTCATATTTTGAGTCCTAAACTACCCGGATTTTAGCATTTATAGTAGCTACGCACGGACTCTCGTCACCTCGTGTGTATGTAGCCCCTACAATTAGCAATAATTATTCAATTTAATCTCTATGGGGTAATTTCTCCCTCACAGGATTAGACAAGAGACTTACCTCGTCTCAAAGTCCACTTTCCGATTACCACGTCGCATTGAATTCTTGATTCGACGCCGAAATATCCGAAACTATCCAAATATTATACACAATAATTAATATATGCTAAATGATTCAAAATTTATCTATGAAATAAATTACCTTATCCAAAATGATAAAATTTCTAAAATTCACCCCGGGCCACGTGCTCGGATTTTAGAAATTTTTGGATGGAAACGTTACCCATAATCTTAGGAACATAAATATATGATTTTTACTAAGTTCCATAACAAATTTCGTGATTAAATCTCATTTTTGTCAAACACCTAGGTTTTCACCTAAATCCATGATTTTCACTAATTTATATGTTATAATCTACCAATAATCTATGTATGTAACTCATGTTATGTAGGAATTACTTACCTCAAAGTGTTAGGTGAAAACCCTCTTCCAAAAGCTCCAAGAATCGCCCAAGAGATGAAAGAAAAGTGAGATAAATGGCCTAAGTCGCGCATTAAATGAGCTGGGCATAGGCCTTTGATGTCGCATTTGCGACACCATGTTCGCAAATGCGAGGGTCGCAAATGTGACACAACTCTCGCAAATGCAAAGCTGGGCCTTCAGCTGCTGGGGTCACAAATGCGACCAAAGAGTCGCAAATGCGAACTCTGCTGGGATCGCAAATGCATCAAATGTGTTGCAAATGCGAACACTGCCTAGGTCGGGCTTCTTCGCAATTATGAAGCTCTTCTCGTAAATGCGAGGTTCGCATTTGTGAACAATTTCTTGCATTTGCGAGACCTGCAACTGCTGCCAAGAAACACCATATATCAGTTGCCTCAACTCTTCTTCAAATTCCAAATTCGATCAGTTAACCACCCGGAATCCACCCGAGACCCTCGGGACCTCAACCAAATATACCAACCAGTCCTACAACATCATACAAATTTTTTTGAAACCTCAAATCACATAAAACAACGCTAAAACCATGAATTATGCTCCAATTCAAGCTTAATGAAACTTAAAATTTTCAATTTCTACATTCGATATCGAAACCTATCAAATCAACTCCGATTGACCTCAAATTTTGCACACAAGTCATAAATGACATAACGGAGCAATGAAAATTTTTGGAACTGTATTCCGACTCCGGTATCAAAAAGTCAACTCCCCGTTCAAACTTCCAAACTTAAATTTTTGTTTTAGCCATTTCAAGCCTAATTTCACTACGGACTTTCAAATAAAATTTCGATCACGTTCCTAAGTCAAAAATCACCATACGGAGCTGTTGGAATCATCAAAATTCTATTCCGGGGTCATTTGCATATAATTTGACTTCCGGTCACTATTTAAACTTAAAGTTTTTTTAATTATTTCATCAAAATTCCATATCTCGGGCTAGAGACCTCGGAATTTGATTCCGGACATACGCCCAAGTCCCAAATCACGATACAGGCCTACCGAAACTGTCAAAATACTGATCCGAGTCCGTTTGGCCAAAATGTTGACCAAAGTCAAACTTGGCCTTTTAAAGCCAACTTAAGGAACCAAGTGTTCCGATTTCAACCCAAACACTTTCAAATCTCGAACCAACCATCCCCACAAGTCATAAATCATTAAAGCACATACGGAAAGTTTTGTTTAAGGGAACGGAATTTTAAAAATCAAAACGACCGGTTGAGTCGTTACATTCTCTCCCACTTAAATATACGTTCGTCCTCGAACGTGCTAAGGAGTGTGCCGGAGTTATCCAAAATTACTGTGTAACAACTCGTGCATCTACCTGTGCTACCACACCCAGTTGAGCACATTAACTCGAGCCAATCTGAAAATTCTCCTCTTTATTTAGTCAAATAAGCCTTAGAGCCCAATTCTAACATCAGAATTCTCCACCATGCCTGTTTCCAACCTATGAATGTCGTATCAATCACTACACGATGCACCAATACAGGATTGCATACTTTGTTGAATTTAGACCATGCACCGCATCATTCACATGACTATAATAACATTCTCCGATAACAATAGCCAAAATTCCACAAATCTGATGTTCACAATACACCTCATGATACATATAAGTCCTGTTCCAACTCTTGAAATGCTTCCACAATGGAAGAAATGTGTAGAAATTCATAACCAACTACCGAGTCAACAATTATTGAGTTTCTCCTTCTGACAAGAACCATTGCCTTATTATAACCAAATAATGGTATTTATTTTTTATTACACTTCATATAATCCGATCGCACTGATCTTGAATCCAATAATCTCGTCTCACCAAGTATAAGCTGCTCAGGCAATAAACCACCTCGGACATGATCAAAAAGCCTCATATGACGCCACAATTAGCTAATAAGCTACGGACTCGATTGCGATACATAAGGAAAACGAACTCTGGAAAGGATTACTCAACCCTTGTGACTAATTAAACAACTGAAAAGGTGTCATGAACCTTCCTCAGAAAACGTGACACAAAACACACAAAATAGAATATAGGTGACTGTACGCGACATCACACTGTTGCGGTGTGCAACCCGATCCACACATGATACCGTTGCGTAATGCAACCCGATCCAAACAACATACCCGTGGCGATGTGCCACTTGATCCGCACAAAAAGAATCTATAAGAAAATACTTACCGAACTAGAATGCTCATTACTTACAAAATATTCGAACATCGGACACAAGCACGCTAAGTGCATAATATCATCCTTGGAAGGATCGACAACGCCATACGCTACAAAACTCAAGCACAACTAAGGTAAGATATATGATTTGAATCTCGAGAGCCATCCTGCTCACACAACACCATCGCTACGCGGAACCTCAACACATAAGAATTTTATCAAGCCGTTTCATAACTCACACGGCACAATATAGTATTACATGAAATAACCGACGACGAAACGACATCTAACGTCCGAATACTCCTCCATAGAGAGCTTTTATGCTGAAATGAACACATCTGGCCTGATATAGAGCCCGTATTCATATTTAAATCCATCCACAAACCTCAAGCCGATTCTGATTGCACCGTACTTGGCTAATAACCTTTCAAGGATCCATAATAACCCTTTTTCCCATAACACACAAGAATAGCCATCATAATCGGAACAAACTTCCATAGTCCACAACCAAATGAACCGAGCGCCCTCCAGGCATAAATTCTCGAATCAGCGATATTACCACAATCTTCATACTTGGTTTCAATCTTCACTCAATCAAGTGACTACATGTCACTCTTACACAATATTTTCGTGAGACACGCTCCCACGACCTTCCGCACCAAGTAACAAGTCTGCACATCCATGCTACCGGTTACACTAATGCTGTAAAGCATATCAAGAATCCACAAATCAATACACAAGGTCTCTTACACCTGGCATCGACCTTAGATGATGCCAAAAACAATACCATCTTACTTTAAACATCTAAATCTCTTTCCTGCTCATCCGAGCTCATGACATCCTTGTCAATATCGAACCGAAATCTTAAATCCTCAACTTTCGAATCTCATGCTACTTAGTGAACTTAACCATGCCAATGCGCAGGAGTACAAGAATTCCATCATAACTTCCGAACCACTAATAGGGTAAACACTTCATCATATAGAAACCTTCTTCTTAACTCATTTTAAGAGAACCATTGCAACACGTGACTCAATTCCCATATCCATAAAAAAAAATACCGGCCTCAAGTAGTGGTCTAAACCACCATAACTATTCTGGGATCCCTCTACACATAACATGTCATAATACTTGAATTTCTCCAAATAAAATCAATTACGGCGGCCGTCAAGCCTCGCATGTACCGCCACAAATCACATGCATAATTCAATGCGGCGAAGGAACTGATCATTGCCACCATTGTGCCGATTCAACCATTGTTAGCCGATCCGTCTTTTCTCAATTTACTCTCAACTTGCCTTAGAAATAATAATAGCTCCATTCATTACATCACGAACTCAAATCCTCACTCATCCCAAGTGACCTTATTTCACGAGACCACGCTATTTCAAAACCCACTAATTATCTCATATCCCTTATTGTGCGCACTTTTTACATCTTCAACCGGTACACCCATTCTGATACTTCTTTTATGAATCCGAAGTTATTTTCTTCAGTTTCTCTAATGTTATAACACGACCTGAAGATAACGCAGAGTATTCCAAGCCCCATTTCATAATCTGCTGCAAAAGCTCGATACTCAACCATACTATAGACTCAAGATCCTTAGACACTACACTTTAAATTTTTGAATCTACTAGGACCGTTATTGAGAGTCACTTGCTCTGACTTGTTTCCAACCATGATCAATTCTGAGTCCCTGCTAGCACATAGACACTTTATCAAGGAAACATCCGATTATTTCACTTTTCTGTGCATTACATCTACACGAAGCATAAACGTTGAGTCTTCCAAAAACCTGAATATGAATTGATAAGACCAAATATGGAACACATTCCCCAAATACTTTGCTTAAATTACCACTGATGTTTTCTTTACTTAGTTGCAGTGACCCACCAATACACCGATAACTAGAAACCGCACAAGTTGACACTACGCAATCCAATCATAGACGGTGGGGCTCTCCCACTTATCAAGCAATTCCTCCTCTTGTATCCAATCTTCCTCAATATAGCAACTAATATTACAACTTAAGTTCGTAGACCTAGTCACTGTCCATCCTAAATCCCAAATCACTTCAAACTTTCCTCAAGCCGTGTAGTTATCCTACCACGTAACTCATATGCTACCTTGCCACTCTTCTTTAAGCAACTACTCGACTTTTGTTTCTCACACTTGGCCTCCTACGAACTTAACCACCACAAGACACCTTCCACATGTCCTTTCTTATCCTTGCTGCCTAGTTGTTGCCTTACTAAAAATCTGTCTCTGTAGCACTTGAACCAATAGCTCATTACCACCGTTAAACCTTTCTGATGATCATCCTTCTCGAGACATCAATACTACTGCACACCGCGATCTCTAACGACTGATTCTCCTATACCAATCCCTAACACCCCTTCGTGAAGGCGTGTTGAAGAAAACCATAACACCGGCGAACCTTAATGCATTGTAGAAGGCGATGACACCACATCAAAATTGAGAATTCTACCACACTCGAAAATATCAAGCTTTGTTACTCCACCAACCCCAAACCTGAACATTCATAGTCCGATTGCCTTTTCTCCGCTGGAATTAAAACATGGAACCTATGAATCATGTACTGAGAAAAAAAAAACCTTCTTTCAAGTCGTTTACTGCCCTGACACATAGACAGGCATTCTACCATTACATAAATACTATGCAATAACAACGTATGAATCGTCATAATAATCAATGCCAAATCTCAAAACCTTAGGTAGTATTGATACTGAACTGAAATGATAGAGCGGCCTTTCGCAAGGCGACGACAATAACCCAATTAATTACACAGGGAGAAGCATCATGTACTACATTAGTAGTACCATTAAATATTTCCTCGATCCCCAATTTATAACAAGCGCTTCATGTCGCATAAGATTGAGTAGGAAGGAAATGAAGGCATAAGCCTCAAAGGAATCAAATTGCACAATGAGAAATAAAAAAAAAAGGGAAGTATTCCTAACAGCATTGTTACCTCTCGAAGATAAGTACAGACGTCTCCGTACCGATCCGCAAGACTCTGCTAGACTTGCTCATGACTCGTGAGACCTAAGTGAACCTAGTGTTCGGATACCATGTTGTCACGCCCCAAAATTCATTAAGGTCGTGATGGCATCGGAAATCGCTGCCAAGCAAGCCAACAATACAAACTTCACTTAATTACCCATTTTAGTATTTTTGAAATCAAAATTTCTTCAATGAATTAATAAATATAAAACTCATAGAGTAAATAATAAATATTTTTAGCAACTAAATTTTTAAACAATTCACAACCATTCCCAAAATCCGGTGTCACAAGTGCATGAGCATTTACTAGGGAATTAAAAATAAAATACAGCATCTGTCTAGAATACAAATTAGACAGAAAAAATATAATAACCCTGAAGGAGACTCTGTTGGCTGCGGATCGTAATACAGAATGCAACTCACATATATCCCCACAATTATTAACTACACCTCTGCGCCCACAAGGCCACTAGACATATATGTACATGCATAATAAAATGTGCAGCAAGTGCAGTATGAGTACGGAAACAATATGTACCCAGTAAGTATCAAGCCTAATCTCGAAGAGGTAGAGACGAGATGGCCGACTTTGACACTCACTATGGGTCAATAATATTAAATAATCATGAAATAGAAATATTTATATCAACGTGATTCACAGAGTTAACAGTAATTTTATTGACCAGTAGAAATAATTAAATTCCTTCAAATGCAATAATTCTCAATATATTAATTAAATTCCTTCAATTCCAATAAATTTCCAAATTTATCAATTAGTCTCATTTGCAGGAATAACAATAATTCCTTAACAAGCAGGAATAATAATTCATTAAATTCCAAAGATTTTTAATTTATCAATTAGCTTCACAAGCTGCAATAAACTATTAAGGTATCGTGTGATTATTATTATTAAGCACGATTTCCGCCGAGGACGTACGACCCGATCCAGAGTGTCGTGTACACTGCCGAGGGACGTGCGACGCGATCCATAGATGCATCTATCCTGCCGAGGCGTTCGGCCCGCTCCACAAAAAAGGAAGACATTTTCTTATGTACCTCCGCAAGGAGAGTATATTTATTATAAGATAAATTCGGGAGGAGAATAATTTCTTTTAACAATTAATTAATTTAAACAGAAAATCAAGCATATGAGATTTCCATCCTTTAATATCTTTATCTAACAATTCACAATATATTCATATATATCAATTAATATTAATTAATCAAGGAATACAATTTACACAGTAATTCATGCTTTGAGTCCTAAACTACCCGGACTTTAGCATTTATAGTAGCTACGCACGGACTCTCGTCACATCGTGTGTACGTAGCCTCTGCAATTAGCAATAATTATTCAATTTAATCCCTATGGGGTCATTTCCCCCTCACAAGATTAGACAAGAGACCTACCTCGTCTCAAAGTCCACTTTTCGATTACCACGTCGCGTTGAATTCTTGATTCGACGCCGAAATATCCGAAACTATCCAAATATTATACACAATAATTAATATATGCTAAATTATTCGAAATTTATCTATTAAATAAATTACCTTATCCAAAATAGTAAAATTCCTAAAATTCACCCAGGGCCCACGTGCTCGAATTCTAAAAATATTTAGATGAAAACGTTACCCGTAATCTTTGGAACATAAATATATGATTTTTACTAAGTTCCATAACAAATTTCGTGGTTAAATCTCATTTTTGTCAAACACCTAGGTTATCACCTAAATCCATGGTTTTCACTAATTTACATGTTATAATATACCAATAATCTATGTATGTAACTCATGTTATGTAGGAATTACTTACCTCAAAGTGCTAGGTGAAAACCCTCTTCCAAAAGCTCCAAGAATCGCCCAAGAGATGAAAGAAAAGTGAGATATATGTCCTAAGTCGCGCATTAAATGAGCTGGGCACAGGCCTCTGATGTCGCATTTGCGACACCAGGTTTGCAAATGCGATGGTCACAAATGCGACACAACTCTCGCAAATGCGAAGCTTGGCCTTCAGCTGCTGGGGTCGCAAATGCGACCAAAGAGTCGCAAATGCGAACTCTGCTGGGATCGCAAATGCATCAAATGTGTCGCAAATGGGAACACTGCCTAGGTCGGGCTTCTTCGCAATTGCGAAGCCCTTCTCGCAAATGCGAGGTTCGCATTTGCGAATAATTTCTCGCATTTGCGAGACCTGCAACTGCTGCCAAGAAACACCAGATATCAGCTGCCTCAACTCTTCTTCAAATTCCAACTTCGATCCGTTAACCACCCGGAATCCACTCGAGGCCCTCGGGACCTCAACCAAATATACCAACAAGTTCTACAATATCATACGAACTTATTTGAAACCTCAAATCTCATAAAACGATGCTAAAGCCACGAATTATGCTCCAATTCAAGCTTAATGAAACTTAAAATTTTCAACTTCTACATTTGATGTCGAAACCTATCAAATCAACTCCGATTGACCTCAAATTTTGCACACAAGTCATAAATGATATAACAGAGCTATAAAAAATTTCGGAACTGTATTCCGACTCCGGTATCAAAAAGTCAACTCCCCGGTCAAACTTCCAAACTTAAATTCTTGTTTTAGCCATTTCAAGCCTAATTTCACTACGGACTTCCAAATAAAATTTCGATCACGCTTCTAAGTCTAAAATCACCATACAGAGCTGTTGGAATCATCAAAATTCTATTCCGGGGTCGTTTGCACATAATTCGACATCCGGTCACTATTTGAACTTAAAGTTTTTTTAATTGTTTCATCAAAATTCCATATCTCGGGTTAGGGACCTCGGAATTTGATTTCGGGCATATGCCCAAGTCCCAAATCACGATACGGACCTATCGAAACTGTCAAAATACTGATTTGAGTCCGTTTGCCTAAAATATTGACCAAAGTCAAACTTGGCCTTTTAAAGCCAACTTAAGGAACCAAGTGTTCCGATTTCAACCCAAACACTTCCAAATCCCGAACCAACTATCCCCACAAGTCATAAATCATTAAAGTACATACGAAAAGTTTTATTTAAGGGAACGAGGTTCTAAAAGTCAACACGACTGGTTGGGTCGTTACAGGAGAAGAATAAAATAAATACTCTTGTGAAATTTGAACATGATTTATGTGGTAATGTTTGATTATGCGAGGTTTATAACTTGTTTGGATAATAGTTACATATCGTTTCATAATGTATCGTATTGTATTGTACTGTATTGTTTGATGAATATAATGTTTGGAACTTTGGATAGATTGTATCGTTTGCTGTTGTTTCATGATATCACGCACCAGCAATATGAAAAATAGACTTGCGATATTATAAAGAAAAATTGTGATACGGGGTAAATTTATTATATAAAAATGTAGGGTAAATGATAAAATAAAATTATTTAATAATAATAAAGGGTGAGATGAGAGAAAAAGAGAAGATAACGACGCAACCATACCAAATCGGTTGTTGCATAAAGTGACACATTTTGTCGTTACGTAACGACGAATTTAACGATACGATACAATAAAATTCAAGTAACAACCAAAACAAACATTGTATTTAAAATAACAATACGATACACTACAATAAGTAACAACTATCCAAACAAGCTGTTAAAAAAAAAATAAAAGACTTTAAGAACTTATAAGTTAAAATCAATGATAGACAGTTATGCAAGTATAAACCATCTCATTAAAAATAAAATAAAAAATTTAAAATTAGAATTAATTTTATTTTAAATATAAAAAATATTTTTTTTTTGAGACAAACAAAAATAATAATATTATGCCATGTAAAAAGGGACAGAACATGTGGAGCAGTCGGAAAAATTATTTTCAAGTTATAAAAAGCATTTTTTTTTTCTTTTTTCAACAAGTTATAAAAGCAGTTAAATAAGTCAAATCTCTGTAACTAAAAGGAATAAAATGAAAAATTATCTAATCCAGACGCCATTGTACAGAACTGAAAATAGAAAAGGACTGAAAAAATTATAGCAATGGAAGCATTGGTGGAGCTGGAAAAAATCCAGACCCGAATCCTCGAACGGATAAAAATCCTGGAGCACTCTCTTATTCCTTCCAATTCCTCTCCAAATCTCTCTCTAGAAACTTCCAACAAGTCCTCCACCGCCGCCGATCCTTTTCTCTCCGCCTCCGGCACCACCGCTTCCGCCACCGAAGACCACCTTTCAAGCATTCTCGTCGTCAATGGCGTTAGAGAGTTCAGCTTCAAGCGCGTTCCCTCTGATTACTATGATTGGCCTCTCGAAGCTCGTCGTGATGTTCTCGGTGCTGCATCCATTCATCATCTCTGCAAAAGCATCGTTCTGGTACCACTTTTGCTTTTATGTTTTTTAGATGATTAATTTTGCAATTGTAATTAGGACTTTAGTTATATATGCACTAACAGAGTAATGAAATTGTTTATACTGTCAAGTGTAATTTAACCTATTATATCATGTTACTTAGAAATAGTCACCTATAATTCCTCTCAAATGCCCTGTAAATACTTTTTAGATTGTTAGTGCATAGAATTTAAACCATTGTGTTCAAAGGCGCGCTTAAAGCGCACTTCAGCCCTGAACCGAGGCACAAAACATGTTGAGCGGTTCGCCTTGCTTAACGGGCGGTTCAATGTCGTCATTAATTCCCTAAGGCATACTTTTCCCTGCAAATGAGCGTAATCCAGAAGAGGCTACACTAAACAACTTATATTTCACTTTATCATATTTTTTTCCAATTTCTTTGTCCATATAGTATTTGTTAGTTATGCTTATAAATATTAGTCTTGGACTACACATATATATTTGTATTTCTTTTTCCATTTGCGCCTTTCTTTATTAAAGCGGTTTATTTTCGTTTTGTACTTAAAGCTCCTATGGACCTTAGCGCTTTTTGGTGCTTTTGATAACACTGATTTAAACTTTATATAAGGTCTTTGAGTGAGCACGTAGTTTAAGAAATTCATTTTAACTTATTCCCCCTATTCAATTTATGTGACATAGTGACTTTAGAAATTTGTGTTCTTAGACATGTCTTAACAGTTGTGTGGATATAAATTTTTTGAAATGCATGGTATTAAACATGCATCTTTCTTCTGGATTTCATGTTGTTCCTATTTTTCCTATGATTTATGTGGTGATATTGATATTGTCTCCTTTCGTCTTTTTGTCCTCTTGAGCCGAGGGTCTTTCGGAAACAGCCTCTCTACCTCACACTACCCTCCCAGACCCCACTAGTGGGATTTCACTGGGTTGTTGTTGTTGTTGTTGGTATTAAACATGGCATACAATTCGCGATTTTTGTTGCTATAAAAGCTTCTTGTTAAGGGTCAAATGGGAAGTGTGAAGTTAATTGTTTCCAAATATAAAAACGTGTCATTCTTTTTGGAATTCACTAATATGGAAATAGTGTCATATAAACTGGAAAGGAGAGGAGGGATTATGTATTTTGGTGGCTCTTTTTGATAGTATATAATAGTTGAAAAGTTAGCTTGTCAAGAAAAAATTACATCAAAATTTATTATTTGAGCAACTTAATGGATTTGAATCTTTAAAGTTGTGAAAGTTGGAGAGAAAGAAATGTTGTCAAATATTTATAACGTCCCAAAATGAAAACAATGTCATATAAATTGAAGCAGAGAGATTACTTTTAATATACTTAGTCTAAACAACTTTTCTATAAGTTGAATAGCAAAAGCATGAGGCTTCAATTCTCTGGTTTTGTTGACATGGTATCTTAGTTTAGGTTAACCTTGTTCTAGATGATGTGATGTTGGATGAGGGAATTTTTTAAAAAGGTGTTAATACACAATGGAGTGAAATCTGTTGACAAACGTACTTATGAAACCTCTCACGATGTATAACAATGGTACTTGAGAACGTAAGTGACTAAATTTAGAGAAGTATGATATTTGATTTATGTTTTTTGATATGTAAAGTTAATGTACTTCTGATGAAGCAACATATGCGAATATTTCCTCTCACTTCTATGAGAAACATAAACGACAGTAGGAAATACTGATTGAGGACCAAAAAGGCCTTATAATGTTACCACCCCTAAGAGCAAGAATAAAAACATGACCATGAGATTGCAGGTATGAACAAACAGATAAAGAAAAACCTTATACGGCTTCATGTGGCTATGAAAAATCCAACTTTGCTTCAGCATGGGGTGACGTGCTTCAGATATTTGTGCAGTGAGTGTAAAAGTTATTATTCATGACATTATCACTAAAAGAGATTGGATAATTCTGTAGTAAGTATTTTTAGATAATTTTCTTGGAGTTGTTCCTAGGATTATGGCCTTGTTGAGTTGAATTTGATCTTTTTATCCTTTTCCTCTTTCAGTTTAATTCCAAAGAACTGTGTAACTTTTCAAGTCATAACAATGAGCCTATGATTAGGAAGCTTATACTTGGCCACAATTATTATCAATATATGTAAAATTTGAATTAAGTTTGAACTGAATGGCCAAAGATCAGAAAAGTCATTATCCCCTTTTCAAAATGTGATCATTTTGGGGTATATTGGTGAGGGTCCTCTTGTATTTCTATTTCCTTGTGAACTTGTGAGAAACAGCCACAAAGATCTCAAACAAAACCTCATTGTACCTTTGCAGATCTATGCATGAAATTGTGGTGTTGAAAATGCTTATGATATCGGGTGCTCATTTTTTTCCGTTTTTCCTTTTGTGAATTGGTGTGTATATGTGTGGGGGTGGGATGTGGGGATAAGTAGATAATGGATGCTCCTTAACTTTGAATCATCTCAGTGTCTCTATGCATGAGGTTCTTTTCTATCTTAGTCAAATCCTGTCTGCTCAAATGCAGGTAAATACTCAAGCCCCATCTAATATTACTGATTGTAGTGATCGTAACAATTCAAAGTACTACGTTGTTGTCGTACAGGTAACTATTATACCACTTGATTTGGGTTTTGGGGTGCTAGAAACAGTATCTACCACTAACATAATGTGCTTCTTATATATTCTTGATTGCAGTATACTGCTCGATTCAATGCTGAGACTGTGAAGAATTTTCTGTACACTCTCAACGATGGCAAGATAGCCAAAAAGAAATTCAACAGTAAGTACCATCTCTAAGTTACTCAATACTTTCATCAGGTCTAGCAGTTAAAGTGATCAGCATGAGAATTAAATAGAGAAATATGCAGCTTTGAGAATCTTCACCATGTCTGAAAATGTCGAATTCGAAGTAATTAATTTTATTATAGTGAGAAAAAACTTCGCTGAAAGGTGGATATTAGCTGTGCAAGCTTTTGATGTATCAACCAGTGAGTCAACTCTGCCTCAAGCCCAAATTAATTGGGGTCGGCTATAGGAATCCACTATATCCATTCTCCTCTAGTTAGTCAGCTTTTGATGTATATATAAACAAAATCAAAAACCACAAATGAATCTGCATATATTGCATAAGTTTGTTGATTACAGTATATGTTTATGTCTTATTGAGTATAAAGAAGCAATCAATAGCCATAAATGAATGTGCATGTTTATATTGCATAAATTTGTTGATTAAAGTATATGTTTATGTCTTATTGAGTATAAAGAAGCAATCTTTTTGTCTTCCTCGGACCAGTCACATACTTTAGAAGCTTTTGCAACTCCACTTTAACCTTACAGCTTAAGAGAAAAGATTGAGAAATATTTCCAGAATTGAGATCCTTTATTTGAATGTCGACTTCTGTGTATTTAATGGTAAAAAATGAAAAGAGAGTTGGCCACTGCCAAGTGTACGTGTGTCAGACTTCGTGTGCTTGTTTCGTGAGTGATGACTTTAGCAATATTTTTGTCATATATGTTGTCTTGTTATGCGGTTTTACTATGGACTTCAGCATATTGGGTAGCCCAAGTGATGGAAGTAGGAATTGCCGGGCAGCATAATTGTCTCTCTCAAATTACAGCTTGTTGACTGATTCTTTCGTGGAAGCATGAAATTCAGGAATAAATTGTAATTCTAATGTTTGGATGATATGCTTAAAAGATCTCTTAATGGAAAGTTCTGGTGCGCTTCTTTATATGATCATTTTACTTTAACCAGCTAGATAAACTAGCATGAAATTCTGTTATCTCATCCCAGTAATGCTCTCTCAGCAACTGTAAAGTAGATTATTTATAATCACAATGAAATGATTCAGCCACCGGATACAAGACTAAGAAAACTGGAACAAATTATCCGCTCAGAGAACATCCAGCAAAGAACTGAAGTTATGACTTATGAGGTTGAGAGACATGATTTATGTGCCTTGCTGCTTATTATTACTCTTATCTTTTGGTTGTTGATGTCCAGACATATGCTCCAAGTTTATGAGTTCTGCCCATATCTGGTGTCACATTAAGTTGTCCGCTTCATGTAGAATAATAGTAGTATTATCTATTGGTTGCTTTTTGCAGTGAGGCTTGCTCCTGAGGAGATATCAGTGAAGCTGACTGGTTACGAACACAATGGAGTTACGTGTGTTGGCATGAAAACAGATATACAGGTATTCACTCTTGCTGCTGCTTTTAGAAATTTTTCTCGCAAGGCTGCCTAGATATTTTTTTTCCTAGACAGTGCTACTATCATGTTCATTGTGGTACTACTTGCATTGTAACTCGTACTAATTTTACCAGGTGATTTTGGATGAAGCAATTACAAAGCTCAACCCTGACTTCTTCTGGTTAGGAGGTGGTGAGATTGATCTTAAACTGGGGATGAGGACATCAGAATTCATCAAGTTTGTCCAACCATTTATTGTCAACTGTAGCAATGCTTAAACTGACCCCGTTCTCACAAAGTTAGTGCCAGTAGGAAATTCCTTAAATTTTTTGCTGGTTAAATTTGATTTCTTAAGTTTCATCACATGATTGTAGTTTCTTGATAGATAGGTCTCATTGAATTTGAATTTTAAACTTGTATCAATAATCTCTATTGGTTAACCTCTTTAAATTTGTCATGCAATGGACAATATACCATTTCCTGCTGGATAAAGTAGATTATGAAGTTCTATTCAAGCAAAAGGAGGGTTACTCTGAAGCATACATGTTCAAGGGAGAGAATCTGCACTGGTTAGTAGTACTTTTCCTTGGCTTGAATTACTCAAGTTCTTTAACAAAATAAGAAAGTAAAAGTCTGAGATGAACATTTAAATTAAAATTACGAGAACTTGGGTTTTGGCATTTGTACTGGCACTTTGTTAATTTGAGTAATTAACATACCAATATCAATAAAAATGCTAATTCTACTGGTCATTTTGATTAGTAACATAATTTTAAAACATATACTCCCTCCGCTTCAATTTATATGACACACTTTCTTTATTAGTCCATTAAAAAAAGAATGATATAGCATCCAAGGGTGTGACCTAGTAGTCAATGAAGTGGGTGAGAACCATGATGTCTCAGGTTCAAATCCCAGCGGAGGCAAATACTAGGTGATTTCTTCCCATCTATCCAAGTCTTGGTGGATAGAGTTACCTGATACCTCTTGTAAAGTTTATAGAGAATGTTTTTGATAGACCGGGTCTCATGGAAAGCACGATAACAACGAAGCAATATGATAACTAAAGCACAAGAAACAACATGGAATGAAAGAATTCTAAGAATAAGAATATACAAGAATAATACTAATGTTACTTGTATTGAAAAAAAATAACAATTGGAAAAAAATAGTACTCCTATTATTATTAAAAAGAGAGGAAAAAGCCTCTACATTAAGCCAAGTGGCCTATTGTGTTGTTAAGAAAAAGTTTCAGTAAGTAAGAAAAATAAATAAATAATAAATATATATATATATATATATATATATATATATATATATATATATATATATATATATATATATATATATATATATATATATATATAAAAGGAGAGAATTAACAAAAATATTAAGTCAAGTAATAAGCTAATAAAATATCATAATAGCAAATGAAATAATACTGAATATAGTAGATTATGTAATAAAAAAAAAGTGAGGAACTGAAAAGTTATTCGATGATCATATGAATCTTTTTCTAATTTTATAAGATTTTCTTATTAGGTATGTTTTACTTAAAAAAGGAAATTAAAGTTTAATTCAAGCAATATGGTATAATATGATCAAATAAATTAAATTATACAACATGATATATATTTTTCGCGTATCCACGCGGATGCTATATTAGTAATACTAATTGTCACATGTCTCATTTCTTTCATTAGTTTTCCCACATATTTCACGCCAAGAAAAAAGTGTCAAGTTTTGGTTGATGACTTGGTATTTGAACTTCCCTTTGGTTCTTTTAACTTTGTCTCTTTTTATCCTATCATTCTTTCCCTTTTTCTAAACAAAGGAAAACAAAAAGAAACTTTGCTTTATACTATTCTTTCTCCATTTATAGATGCGATTTATAACAAGGAGATGCAACCAATACTACAACGATTTTCTTGTGCTATCCAACATAATAATTGGATTGAAAAAAAAGAACGAAGATCAACCCACAAACCAAATGGAACAAATGAGTAGGAATAAGGCAAATAAAAACGGATTTAGAATTTAAATTTGATGGATTCAACATTTAAGGTCTTTATTACTGAATAATTATATTTTTTGAAGTTATGCATTCTGAATTAATATTTTTTTTTTACATATATGTTCTATGCTCTATATAGAAAATACTGGATTCATTTGAACTCATTGCACAAAAACTAGATCTCTCTGTATAGCATATGTACTCGCATTCATTGGCTTAATTTGCATTCAACTATGCATATAAAATATATACTTATGTTAAGTTTCAGCCATTGGTGCCGGAGTGAATATAATGGTATCTGATTACCGCCAAGAGGCCTGGCAAGATAGTTGGAATTCCTCCACCACTTAACAGTGGCGGAGCTAGAACATTTGCGAAGGGGGTTCAAAAATTTTAATGCAATTTTCCGACGAACCCCTTTTCGCCTCCCTAAATCCGCCTCTGCTACAGTACTATTAAGATTGAGTTTAAGTCAATATATATTGAGTTAATTAAGAACCTAAAGATAAATTAAGATTTGTTTTGGAGCTAAAACAATGACTTTATTCCTGAAGTGTTGAACAACCTACTTATTGGTGCTTAAAAAGTAATTGAATATACCCACATTCTGAATATTAAACACAAAAAAGAATCTCAATTCCAAAAAAAGAAAATCAACAATTATTTTTCATAAGTTTATCAAAGTAAATGCATTAGAAAACTCAATAATCTACGGACTACAATACTAAATTCTACTAAATTCTACAGAATCAAAAATCAACAAACAACAAACAAGAGTCATTAACCTAAATTGAAAAATAATATTCATTAATAAAACACTAATAAAATTCTGAAAAAGGCGTTAAAAAGAGAAAGGAACTTACCTGGGGCTAACACTGGCGACCGTCGAGGTAACAAAGAGAAGAATAGTGGTTGGGGGCTTGAGGCAGCGTGATCAGTGGCGAAGAGAGAGAGAGAGTAGCAAATGAGTGAGGCAACGAAGAGAGAGAGAGTTAGGGATTTTTAACTCAAATCCTAGCTGGTAACGTTTTTGGGGGAAAATATAATTAAAAGGGAAAACGACGTGAAAAGGGTAAAATTGCATTTAACAGGAATGGAACCCACGACTTGTACAAAATCTGAACCCCCTTGACCACATGTTCAAGATATTATATATATACATAAATACGAAAATTAACCCTATATAAACAGTACAATTTTCCGACGAAGGGGGTTCGGATGAACACCCTTTCGCCCCCTAAATCCGCCCCTGCACTTAACCAGAGTTTTCGAGTTTAAACTTTAGTAATGAAGAACTTCTCGGTAGGAAAAGCTTTATCCCTTAATAGCCTAATGCGAATTCGATGTAGTCGAACGAATGAACTTCATATATTGGAGGGTTAAACACAAAAAATGTTGTTAATATGAAGTGCCATATTGGTATTTTTTTTGTCGGACTTCTTTGTATAGCTAGGAATGGGAAAAGAAGTGTGCTAAACAATAATGAATTTAGCAAGAATTGTATGATTACATTTTTTTTATATGTCCCCTTCGGTATAATGATGCCAATTATGTATGGCAATAAATAATTAGACGGTGAAATGCGAGCAAAAAAAGTATAGGAAGAAGTGGAATTTTCAACCATTAACATCACATTCCATTCTATCACAAAAAGTGGCTATATTTGTTGCATAAAAGCATTAATACAGTGAAAGAATCTAGAAACACTTTCTTTGTTCAATTTCTATGTATTGATAGTGTATATGTTAGCATAACCATGTCACTTGAATATATACTGCTAGTCTCTATATTTGTGCGTTGCACGAGAAATGCATACTGATAATAATAAATTTTCAATTGCATATACTATTAAATTTGTACACAATACGAAATTAGTTCCTTAAAATAAATAAAAAAAATACAATATATTATATTATACAAACCCAAGTCATGAATAATGTTTTGACATAATATGGGATGACAAATTGAAACAAAATATTCTGGAATCGCAAAGTTATGTGTTTAAAGTTGTAAAATAACTTAAAGAATGCACTATTATTTACTATTTTATGTGAAGTTATGGTTAACTTTAGTTAAGCCTTACGGTATATGAAGTCTATTATATGTCTCAACATAAAGATATATTGACTGACAATGGAGAAAACAAAGTTAAAAGTCATTTAGTCATTACTGTGTTTCATGTAACTTTTTTCAGTTGGACGTTATTCTATTTCAATTATTACACATTTTTATGTCTAAATTTTTTAATTGTTTAGTATGTCCAAATCAATCTTCAGGGAGAACTTTGAGATGTAATTTAGTATATCTATTTTTGAAAATAATTTATTATGAGTAGTAATCAATTGAGATTTAGTATTTCTGAGTTGCAAATTAGCGTATATATTAAAAGATCATCATACCTGCCCAATCAAAAGTTATATCCCATATTATATTTTTTTGAAGAAATAATTCAATTTTGAAGGGTATAAAAGTCGGTCAATATTTGAATTGAAAGGACACGTCTTTGGGAAAAAAGGAACTAATAATAATTTACCCATACTTTTTTAATCCTACATAAATTTATAGACTATTTTGGTATAAACAATAGAAAATAAAATTCTAATTAAAGACTACCTCTGATTTCGAAGTCGAAACAAGACATGTTGCTAATTATATGTTCTACACGTTTAAACTTACTCTAATTTTTTGTTTCTTCTAGGTGTTCTTTCATGCGTTTAAACAAGAAGTTAGAATGCTATTGAAATATTACGTTATGTTATGGTCAAATTTTTCTTCTTTTCTTTCCAATGACAGGTGGCTTTAAGAAGTTTTATTATTAGTTGGTAACAAACTCCTATATTTTAGGTACTATAACTTGATTCATGTTATTTTATGGTTCTAAAATTTTCTGGTATTAGTTGGTTTCAAACTCTTATAGATTTTTTTGAAGAAATAATTCAATTTTGAAGGGTATAAAAATCGGTCAATATTTCAGGGATATTTTTGTCGTTCAATATTTAGCGTATCAACATTCGTACTTTTATAATATATATATATATATATATATATATATATATAAGCAAAGAGTTAATCTAAAATCTACTCATTTGTTAGATAATTTGTTGGGGAAAAGACAAGAGTACCTATAAAAGTTAAAATATTTATACTCCTCTACCCATAAAAGAATTCTACCCATTAAATAATTACAATCCCCTACCCATTTAATAAACAAATGAGTATCTCAAAATAACTACCCACGCTCGCTAATGCCCTACCTATAAAAACGAAAAAGCTGTTCAAATTTGGAAGAATTTCACAAAAATTAGCGCACAAAAATTAAGATTTTCACCGGTATCACATAATCGTTGTTGAAGATTTGAAAATCGCCAGCCAGATTTGAAGATCGCAAGCCTGAAAAACAGAGCGAAGATGCTGATTTCTCTTTAAATTTCGACTTTTTCTCCTAAAATTCTGTATAAGTATCAATCTGTTCAAATCAGGCTGAAATAACAGAGCGAAGTGTCACAACCCGAATTTTTCACCTTCGGGACCGTGATGGCGCCTAACATTTCACTTGCTAGGCAAGCCAACGTTAGAATATAATTAGTCATTTTAACACAATTTTAAATTAATTAATAACAAAGAAAGAAATGCGGAAATAAAGTCTGAAATAAAGTGAATAATTCATAATAAACGCGATATCTAAATACCATCCCAGAACTGAAGTCACAAGTGCACGAGTTTCTAAAATAATACAAATAAAAGCCTGAATAAAGTTCAAGTTGTTTGAAATATAATACACAACTGAGATAAGATAGAAAGGGACTTCAGAACTGCGAACGATGTGCAGTTATACCTCAAGTCTCCACTGGTAGCTGTATCCGGAAAAATCTACAGTACACCGTTGGGACCAACTCCGAAATCTGCACAAGAAATGCAGAGTGTAGTATCAATACAACCGACCCCATGTACTGGTAAGTGCCGAGTCTAACCTCGATGAAGTAGTGACGAGGCTAAGGCAGGTCACATACATTAACATGTACGCAATAACAATAATAACAACAATAATAGAAATAAAACAAGTATCTCTTTTCAACAGTTGAAGCCAACTCGGCAGTCATAACCAATTATTATTTCAAACAGTTTCCGTTGCGGCGTGCAACCCGATCCCACAATATATTCATATTCAATTCTGTTGCGGCGTGCAACCCGATCCCAATATATCTTTTCAATCATTTCTGTTGCGGCGTGCAACTCGCTCCTCTTATATATTCATTTCAATCAATTCTGTTGCGGCGTGCAACCCGTTCCTACAATATATTCATTTCAATCAATTATGTTGCGGCGTGAAACCCATTCCTCCAATATATTCATTTCAATCAATTCTGTTGCGGAGTGAAACCCGCTCCTCCAATATATTCATTTCAATCAGTTCTGTTGCGGCGTGCAACCCGTTCCTCCAATATATTCACTTTCATTTCCATTGCGGCGTGCAACTTGCTCCTCCATTATATTCATTTACCAATTCTTATAAAAGAAATTACTCCAATAAATATAACAATTAATATGAAATTATAAGACAACAATCATACAATAATTATAATTTATTAGAAATAAGTGATGACAAGTAGCAATTAATTGTGAAAATTAAGGATGTAATAGGCATTTTAATAATTAATATGCTAAACTTCAAGTGGCAATTAAGTCATATAAATCAAATAAGCATGTAGCAATTATAGCATGGATTCAAGGCATGATATTGAGCAAAGAATATGAGAGAAATAATTAATATAATAATTAAGTCATGATTTAAAACGATTTATGATTTTTCAAGTAATTATGTAAACAATTAATTTGACGACGTATAGACACTCGTCACCTCGCCTATACGTCTTTCGCATGCATTTTACATAACAAATAATTTAAAGGTTATATTCCCTCAAGTCAAGGTTAACCACGACACTTACCTTGCTTTGCTACTAAATTTCAAGAATCCAATAAACCTTTGCCTCGCGAATTCGTGTCCGAAATTCTCAAATCTAGTCATAAACAATTCAATATACTCAATACAAATCGTATGAATTAATTCCATATGAATTTACTAATTTTTCGGATTAAAATTCGAAATATATTTAAAAAAATCAACAGTGGGACCCACGTCTCAAATCCCGAAAAACTCACAAAATTCGAACACCCGTTCCGATACGAGTTCAACCATACAAAAATTATCGAATTCCGACATCGGATTGACCTTCAAATGCTAATTTTATATTTTTGGAAGATTTTATAAAAATCTGATTTTTCTTCCATAAATTCACGGATTCATGATGTAAATGAGTATGGAATCATGAAATATAATCAATATAGGATAAGAAAAACTTACCCCCAATGAATTTCTTGAAAACCCACGAAATATCATTACAAACCGAGCTCCCAAAGTCCAAAATGTGAAATAATACCTAAACTCTCGGTTATATAGTACCCAATCTGACCTCACAATGTGCGGTCCGCACAATTCCAAGTGTGGTCGCACATCCTAGCTTTTGCGGTCACACAAAAATTGTGCGGCCGCACTTCACAGCTTTTCCACTACCAGGATTCACTAAAATGCCCATAACTTTTTGTACAAATGTCCAAATGATTCGTGCTAAACCTTTCTGAAAACTAGATTCAAAGGGCTACAACTTTTGATTTTGAATCATCTCCAAATTCGTTGTGGATTATAAGATATAAGCCTCCGAAGTTGGACCATCGAACCTGCAGAACCCCTAAAATGCGGCCGCACACAAAATTGTGCGGTCCGCACTTGTCCTCTGCGGTCCTCACTTTTCCTCTGAAGTTTGGCCGCACTCAAAATTGTGCGGTCTGAACTTTTCCTCTGCGGTCCGCACCTTTCCAAAAGTTCCAGAACAACATTAGAGTGCCGAAGTGCCCGGACATCGCTCAAAACTCACCCCGAAACTCACCGAGCCACTCGGGATCCCGTTGACATATACCAACATGTTCCATAACATAACACGGACCTACTCGAGGCCTCAAATCACATCAAAATGACGAATCACACCTCAAATCAAAATCTATGAACTTTGAACTTTTAAATTCTATATCTTGTGCCGAAATACATCAAATCAATCTGGAATGACTTCAAATTTTGCACACAAGTCATAAATGACATAACAGAGCTATTTCAATTTTCGTAATTGGAATCCGACCCCGAAATCAAAAAGTCACATCCGTGGGAAACTTTGGAAATCTTTAGCCTTTAAATTTCTAGTTTCCGTTAAATGGCCATAACTTGAGCTAGGGACCTCCAAATTAAATTCCGGGCATACGCCCAAGTCCCAAATCACGATACGGACCTACCAGAACTGTCAAAATACTGATCCGGGTTCGCTTGCTCAAAAGGTTGACCGAAATCAATTCAGTTGAGTTTTAAAGCTCTATTTCACATTTTAATCAATTTTTCATATAAATAATTTTTGAAAATTATACGGGCTGCGCACGCAAGTCGAGGAATAATAAATAGTACTTTTTGAGGTCTTAGAACACAGAATTAATTATTAAATTTAAAGATGACCTTTTGGGTCTTCACATTCTTCACCTCTAAAACAAACGTTCGTCCTCGAACGGAGTTAGAAAAAGTACCTGAGATGGTGAAAAGGTGTGGATATTTACTCCGCTTGTACGACTCGGACTCCTAGGTAGACGCCTCTACTGGCTGACCTTTCCATTGCACCCGAACTGAAGGATAACTCTTAGACCTCAGCTGTCAGAACTACCGGGCTAGAATAGCTACCAGCTCCTCCTCATAGGTCAAATCCTTGTCCAATTGGACTGAGCTGAAATCTAACACATGGGACGAATCACCATGATATTTCCGGAGCATAGACACATGGAACACCGGATGAACCGCTGATAAACTAGGTGGTAATTCAAGCATGTAGGCTACTTCCCCCAACCTTTCAAGAATTTCGAAGGGTCCTATATACCTAGGGCTCAACTTGCGCCCTTCTTTCCGAATCTCATTACACATTTCATAGGTGAAACCCGAAGCAATACTCTTTCTCCAACCATGAATGCAATATCTCGAACTTTATGGTCGGCATAACTCTTTTGCCTAGACTGAGTTGTGCGAAGTCGATCCTGAATAATTTTGACCTTATCCAAGGCATCCTGTACCAAATCGGTACCCAACAACCGAGCCTCTCCCGGTTCAAACCAGCCAACTGGCGATTGACATCGCCTTCCGTACAATGCTTCATATGGAGCCATCTGAATTCTCCACTGGTAGCTATTATTATAAGCAAACTCCGCAAGTGGCAAGAACTGATCCCAAGAACCTCCAAAGTCTATAACACAAACACAAAGCATATCTTCCAATATCTGAATAATGTGCTCTTGTTGTCCGTCTGTTTGTGGATGAAATGTTGTACTCAACTCAACCTGCGTGCCTAACTCACGTTATACAGTCCTCCAGAAGTGTGAGGTAAACTGCGTACCTCGATTTGAAATAATAGACACGGGCACACCGTGAAGGCGGACAATCTCACGAATGTAAATTTCAGTTAACCGCTCTGAAGAATAGGTAACTGCCACTGTAATGAAATGTGTTGACTTGGTCAACCTGTCCATAATAACCCAAACTACGTCAAATTTTCTCTGAGTCCGTGGAAGCCCAACAACAAAATCCATAGTGATACGCTCCCACTTCCACTCCAGAATTTCTAACTTCTGAAGCAAACCACCAGGTTTCTGATGCTCGTACTTAACTTACTGACAACTCAGACACCGAGCTACATATGCAACTATATCCTTTTGCATTCTCCTCTACCAATAATGTTGCTGCAAATATTGATACATTTTGGAGACACCCGGATGAATAGAATGCCAGGAACTGTGGGCCTCTTCAAAAATTAATTCACGAAGCCCATCCACATTAGGAACACAAATACGACCCTGCATCTGCAAAACTCCATCATCTCCCACATCAACCTGCTTGTCACCACCGTGCCGCACCGTGTCCTTAAGGACAAGCAAATAAGGATCATCATACTGTCGCTCTCTGATGCGCTCATATAAAGAAGACCGAGCGACTGTGCAGGCTAGAGCCCGACTGGATTCTGAAACATCTAACCTTACGAACTGATTGGCCAAAGTCTGAACATCTGCAGCTAATGGCCTCTCACCAACCGGAATATACGCAAGGCTGCCCATACTCACAACCTTTCTACTCAAAGCATCGATCACCACATTGGCCTTTACGGGGTGATACAAAATGGTGATATCATAGTCTTTCAAAAACTCCAACCATCTTCTCTGCCTCAAATTGAGATATTTTTATTTGAACATATACTTTAGGCTACGATGATCAGTAAATACCTCACACGAGATACCGTAAAGGTAATGCCTCCAAATTTTCAGCGCATGAACAATGGCTGCCAATTCTAAGTCATGAACATGATAATTCTTCTCGTGAACTTTCAATTGCCGTGACGCATATGCAATCACCCTGCCATCTTGCATCAATATTGCACCAAGCCCAAAGCGAGATGCATCACAATACACCGTATAAGATCTTGAACCTGTGGGTAATATCAACATTGACGCTGTAGTCAAAGCGGTCTTAAGCTTCTGAAAGCTCAACTCACACTCGTCTGACCATCTAAATGGGGAACCCTTTTGGGTCAATCTGGTCCTAATAGTTATTCATAATCAATTACATAATCGTCAATTAACTTCATGTTAACAAAAAATGTCGTTTCAAACGTTCACAATACTGATAACGAGATGCGAGGCATGAAAACCTCATAATTATTTACTCAAATTAGTGAGTCACATTTAACGCCACCTGGGCAGGCACCTACCTCGTAGGCTAAAACTCAATAATTACAGCACGAATTTGGCAAGTATGCACAGAGAATTTCATACAAGAATTTTCAAATAAGCCTAACAGGCATGACTCCCTATTATTCCTATAGTGCAAAATTAATTTCACGAGGGAGAACTTAAACACAAGAGTTTTCCTCACAAGGATCTCATCCTTATATAAATTCCACCGCAGCTCGTAGTCCGCTTTAAACATATCAATTTATATTAAAATGCGAGCATCTCGTCAGTTCTGAATCACAAGTAATATGCATATCGTGCCAATCGAAAATTTCCATTTTTTCCTTTTAAATAATTTCGGTTACACAAAATCACAACACATAATGAACCCCACACCGACAGGAAATATAATTCACAATTTGTAATTAATTATCCGAAAATTACATCAAAACTTACCGAAATGAGTACCATAAAGCCACCTTTAGCCTCACAACTCTTATTAGTGACCAACACGGAATGATAGGCGTAGTTATCTCCATAGAATCTCCCAACAGGAGTAAACACATTAGTAGATTATAGAATTACGAAGCTCACTCATAAGTGGAGCACAATAAGATGACTCATCTCGATACTGAGAACCGAATCAAGTTAAGGAAATTATTCCTTTATATTAAATCGAGGTCGTACCTATAACGACACCATCTGATGTAGCGACCTCCCCCATACCGTAAAACAAATATATCCGCCATACTGTAAAACAAATATATCAACGACTGGGTCTCCACCTCTGGGACGCTTTTTACCCGTCTGTCCTTCACCCCTAACTGGTCGTGTAGGTGGTGTAGTAACTGCAATAGGGCACGTAGCCTGAGTGCTTTGATGAAATAAGTCTCTCCCAATTTTGGGACAATTTTCTCATGATGTTCCTAGTATCACCCATTCATAACAACCCCTTTGCTGGTTTGGCTGCTCATACTGAGTCTGTGCCAGATAACTGGAATAACCATTGTAGGAAACTCATGTCGGTGGTGCATTAAAAGAACTTATTGAAGCACCCCGAGTAATCCGATGTGCGGACTGGGCTGCCCGACTGCCCGAGCCCCCGCCATAACGATTTATACTTGCAGAGTAGAATCCACTAAATCCTTCAGAACCTAGAGACCTCTTGGTCTTCTTAGCTTCCTATTTCCTCACCCCGAACACGTTCTAATATCTTAGCAATTTCTACCACTAGCGGAAATGAAATATCAACCTGTAGCTCCCGGGTCGTACAAAACTTTACGATCATAATTGAGTCCTTTAATGAGTCTGTGGACTCGTTCTATGGCTGTAGGAACCAAAGTAGGAGTATGATGGGCTAACTTATTGAACCTGATGGCATATTCTGACACTGTCATGGTGACCTGACGCAACCGTTCAAACCTTATACGTCACGCATTACGGAGAGTGTGGGAAACAAACTCTTTCAAAAGCGTTTCTGAGAACTGAGCCAAGTGGGCGGTGTTGCATTGGCTGGTCTGCCCTCTTCATAGGCTTGCCACGAACACCGATGGAAAATTATCTCTCCCAAGGCCAATTTATTTTTTTGTTATGCTGACTCAAAACTGTTGAGCTGACTCATTTCTTAACATACTCTTCGATTCTTCTTTGGGGTAACCCTTACCACTATTTATACACAACGAACACATAAGTAGATCTCCATACAGACAAATCTTAGCACGAACCACATAGTCCAGAACCTCGTCAACCACTGTACTTCCTCCGAAGCATCCCAAAATATGCAACTGTGATGTCCACGCTGAGTAGATCTTCTATAAATTTAAAGTTGTTTTTCTAACTCCTTTGGTACTGAAGTATAGGATTATTAAGGAGGCAGACATACCGTAAGTCCCAACTATATCCTTTACAAAATCTCAGACCTTAAACATGTGTAAATTTTTGAGGAACCTTTCAGTACCACATATATACACTTCAGGCGAAAATATATATAACACATGACCCCGCAATCCATCCATTGATAGTGGACTCCCCCGCTCGGCGCGAAGTCATAGTTCACCACGTACGATGATCCACAATATTAACCTTCATAGCTCGTATAAATCAACTAGATGCCAAGGTCCGTTGCACCCCCACACGATTTACTAGGTGATCTCTCAATACGTCCGCATCTTCAGTCGGAACCACACGTTGAGGCAATGTTTGAGCATCTCTGGCTCCCTCGTAATCCATCTGCGGCATCACGAACCGTCGACGCACAACTGATATCGAGTGCACAATATCATACACGAGTGCATACAAAGTAATATGTGATATATGTTTCAAGCTAAACCAATGCCGCACGATAAGGAATGAAAGAAGTGGAATTATTCCTAAACTTTGTAGCTTCTAGAAGAAAAGTACAGACGTCTCCGTACCGATCCTTCAGACTCTACTAAGCTTGCTCATGACTCGTGAGATCTATGTAACCTAGTGCTCTGATACCAACTGTCACGATCCGAAATTCCCACCTTCGGGACCGTGGTGACGCCTAACATTTTACTTGCTAGGCAAGCCAGCGTTAGAATATAATTAGCCATTTTAACACAATTTTAAATTAATTAATAACAAAGAAAGAAATGCGAAAATAAAGTCTGAAATAAAGTGAATAATCCATAATAAACGCAATATCTAAATACCATCCCAGAATTGGAGTCACAAGTGCACGGATTTCTAGAATAATACAAATAAAGGCCTCAATAAAGTTCAAGTTGTTTGAAATATAATACACAACTGAGATAAGATAGAAAGGGACTTCAGAACTGCGAACGATGTGCAGTTATACCTCAAGTCTCCACTGGTAGCTGTATCCGGAAAAATCTACAGTACGCCGTTGGGACCAACTCCGAAATCTGCACAAGAAGTACAGAGTGTAGTATCAGTACAACCGACCCCATGTACTGGTAAGTGCCGAGCCTAACCTCGATGAAGTAGTGACGAGGCTAAGGCAGGTCACATACATTAACATGTACGCAATAACAATAATAACAACAATAATAGAAATAAAACAAGTATCTCTTTTCAACAGTTGAAGCCAACTCGGCAGTCATAACCAATTATTATTTCAATCAGTTTCCGTTGCGGCGTGCAACCCAATCCCACAATATATTCATATTCAATTCTGTTGCGGCGTGCAACCTGATCCCAATATATCTTTTCAATCATTTCTGTTGCGGCGTGCAACTCGCTCCTCTTATATATTCATTTCAATCAATTCTGTTGCGGCGTGCAACCCGTTCCTACAATATATTCATTTCAATCAATTATGTTGCGGCGTGAAACCCATTCCTCCAATATATTCATTTCAATCAATTCTGTTGCGGAGTGAAACCCGCTCCTCCAATATATTCATTTCAATCAGTTCTGTTGCGGCGTGCAACCCGTTCCTCCAATATATTCACTTTCATTTCTGTTACGGCGTGCAACTTGCTCCTCCATTATATTCATTTACCAATTCTTATAAAAGAAATTACTCTGTTCGCGACCCAGGATTCTATTTTATCAATAAATGCAACAATTAATATGACATTATAAGACAACAAGCATACAATAATTATAATTTATTAGAAATAAGTGATGACAAGTAGCAATTAATTGTAAAAATTAAGGATGTAATAGGCATTTTAATAATTAATATGCTAAACGTCAAGTGGCAATTAAGTCACATAAATCAAATAAGCATGTAGCAATTATAGCATGGATTCAAGGCATGATATTGAGCAAAGAACACAAGAGAAACAATTAATATAATAATTAAGTCATGATTTAAAACGATTTATGATTTTTCAAGTAATTATGTAAACAATTAATTTGATGACGTATAGACACTCGTCACCTCGCCTATACGTCTTTCGCATGCATTTCACATAACAAATAATTTAAGGGTTATATTCCCTCAAGTCAAGGTTAACCACGATACTTACCTCGCTTTGCTACCAAATTTCAAGAATCCAATAAACCCGTGCCTCGCGAATTCGTGTCCGAAATCCTCAAATCTAGTCATAAACAATTCAATATACTCAATACAAATTGTAGGAATTAATTCCATATGAATTTACTAATTTTTCGGATTAAAATCCGAAATATATTTAAAAACATCAACAGTGGGACCCACGTCTCGAATCCCGAAAAAACTCACAAAATCCGAACACCCGTTCCGATATGAGTTCAACCATACAAAAATTATCGAATCCCGTCATCGGATTTACCTTCAAATGTTAATTTTATATTTTTGGAAGATTTTATAAAAATCTGATTTTTCCTCCATAAATTCACGGATTCATGATGTAAATGAGTATGAAATCATGGAATATAATCAATATAGGATAAGAAACACTTACCCCCAATGAAGTTCTTGAAAACCCATGAAAAATCGTTACAAACCGAGCTCCCAAAGTCCAAAATGTGAAATAATACCCAAACCCTCGGTTATATTGTACCCAATCTGACCTCACAATGTGCGGTCCGCAAAATTCCAAGTGCGGTCGCACATCCTAGCTTTTGCGGTCGCACAAAAATTGTGCGGCCGCACTTCACAGCTTCTCCACTACCAGGCTTCAGTTAAATGCCCATAATTTTCTATACAAATGTCAAAATAATTCGTGCTAAACCTTTCTGGAAACTAGATTCCAAGGGCTACAACTTTTGTTTTTGAATCATCTCCAAATTCGTTGTGGATTAAAAGATATAAGCCTCAGAAATCGGACCATCGAACCTGTTGAACCCCTGAAGTGCGGCCGCACACAAAATTGTGCGGTCCGCACTAGGTGGAGTGCGGAAGCACACAAAATTGTGCGGTCCGCACTTGTCCTCTGCGGTCCTCACTTTTCCTATGAAGTGCGGCCGCATTCAAAATTGTGTGGTCCGCACCTTTCCAAAAGTTCCAGAACAACATTAGAGTGCCGAAATGCCCGGACATCGCTCAAAACTCACCCCGAAACTCACCGAGCCACTCGGGATCCCGTTGACATATACCAACATGTTCCATAACATAACACGGACCTACTCGAGGCCTCAAATCACATCAAAATGACGAATCACACCTCAAATCAAAATCTATGAACTTTGAACTTTTAAATTCTATATCTTGTGCCGAAACACATCAAATCAATCTGGAATGAATTCACATTTTGTACACAAGTCATAAATGACATAACAGAGCTATTCCAATTTTCGTAATTGGAATCCGACCCCGATATCAAAAAGTCACATCCGTGGAAAACTTTGGAAATCTTTAGCCTTTAAATTTCTAGTTTCCGTTAAATGGCCATAACTTGAGCTAGGGACCTCCTAATTAAATTTAGGGCATACGCTCAAGTCCCAAATCACGATACGGACCTACCGAAAATGTCAAAATACTGATCCGGGTTCGTTTGCTCAAAAGGTTGACCGAAATCAATTCAGTTGAGTTTTAAAGCTCTATTTCACATTTTAATCAATTTTTCATATAAACACTTTTCGAAAAATTATACGGACTGCGCACACAAGTCGAGGAATGATAAATACTGCTTTTCGAGGTCTTAGAACATAATTAATTATTAAATTTAAAGATGACCTTTTGGGTCATCACACGAAGATGCTGATTTCTCTTTAAATTTTGACTTTTTCTCCTAAACTTTTGTAGAAGTATCAATCTGTTCAAATCATTGCAACTGATTTGATTTTCTAAGATGCTGAAACTTTTGATTCTCAAATTCGCATCGTATTGTTCCGATTTTGATTTCGCAGATTACAGAAGTTTAGCACTCAAACTGATTTCGCAGATTACAGAAGTTAGCGCTCAAACTTATGAATTTTTAACTGAAATTTCTGTTCTTAGTTTGGAGATCTGGAGGTTTGAATCATAATAGTAGACTTGAGTTAGAAAAATCTTCTGCTGAAATTTAGTATTTCACATCAACACTGTTGAAATTTGCACTATCGAGATTCAATTTTGGACATAAAAGTAGTTATAACTTCAGAATCTGTACAATCATGGAAAATATACCAATCCTGCTGCAGCATAGTGGAGAATGGGATGATAACCATAATTTTATGAACTTTCATGTTGATGCAATTCTAATAAAGACCTGTTGAAAATTTGAACAACTTCTCAGAGAGATTGCAAAGCAACTGCAAAAGGATAGTAACACAATAGTTATTCAGTATGCTATTGCTCAAGGATATCCGCCAATTACAATTTGCAATGATATGAGTGTTAGTGTTTACATGGAATTGAAAAAGTCAAGTGCAGAGATGACAACATTCCCACTATGTGTGTCGTTTGCTAAAAATACTATAGCTGCAAGCACCTCCAGTTTCGATGTTACTACAATTTCATCAGAAATTGCACAATTTGAAAGCAATGATATGATTAGTACTTTTGATGTGCAAGGAGATGACACCGGTATAGAACTTGATGATGCACACATCATTACTCATCAATTTCATCAAAAAATTGAAAAAGGACAAATTTACTAAGACAAGAACCTACTGGCTCTCGTTATGAAACAGTATGCCGTTAGAGAAAAATGTCAATATCGAGTTAATAAATCATGCCCAAGAAGGTTCGTCTGCATTTTTTGAAGTAAAAAACTATGTAATACATATATTACTTTCAAGATGATAAATCAGTATACTATGTGATACCTATATAGTATATCAGGATGCTAAATCAGTATAATACAGAATTGTACTAGTTTATTGTGATGACCCGATATATCATCTTATGTCTTGAAACTTAATTTTGTGCTTTGAAGCCTCAAATACCTCATTTTAGCTCTCATCGGTTTGCGTGCGTAGTCTAGGTATTTTTTCGGAAAGTTTTTATGTTAGAAATTGATAAAAATATGAAATTTCTACCTTAAAAGCCATTTGAGTTGACTTTGGTCAACGTTTTGAGAAAACAGACTCGAATCCGTATTTTGACGGTCCCAATGGGTCCGTATCGTAATTTGGGACTTGGGCGCATGCCCGGAATCGAATTCGGAAGTCTCTAGCTCGAGTTATCGCATTTTGTTGAAATTTGAAAGTTTAAAGGCTTAATGAATTTGAAATGTTTGACCCATAGTTGACTTTTGGATATCAGGTCCGTATTTTAGTTTCGGAACCCGAAATAAGTCTAATACCATATTTATGACTTGTCTGTAAAATCTGGTGAAAACCTGAGTTGGTTTGGCGTGATTCGGACGTCCGGTTGTGAAAATAGAAGTTTCTAAGTTTTCTTGAAAATTTTATTTGATTTGGTGTTCAATTCGTTATTCTAGGTGTTATTTCGGCGATTTGATCGTGCGATCAAGTTCCTATGATGTTTTTTGAATTGTGTGCATGTTTGGTTTGGAGCCCCGAGGGCTCGGGTGGGTTTCGGATAGGCTACAGGCTGAATTGGACTTGGAAAAATCTGATGTTTTTGCTGCAGCTGGTTTTCTGGTGTGTTGTGCTTCGCGATCGCGAAGCTGATCTGGTTTGGGGGGGGGGGATTTTACACTACGCGAACGCGAGACTATGGTCGCGAATGCGGAGCAATGGGGGGTTGCTCTATGCGAACGCGACTCGTTACACGCGAACGCATAGCATTAGCTAGGCTGGGCAAGAGACTTGAGGTTACACTACGCGAACGCGGGTCTTGTCTCGCGAACGCGGAGGTCAGGGGGCTAACTGCTCTTCGCGAACGCGTCAGTGTTCATGCGAACGTGATGAACACTGACGCCCAGTGTTAAAACAGTCCCAATTACGGGATTTTTGCCATTCCTTCAAAATTTCAAAACTAGAAGACATAGAGGCGATTTTCCTAAAAGATTTCCTTCCCCAATTTGTTGGTAAGTGGTTCTAACACACTTTCTTTCAATTACCCATTACATTTCATGAGTTTTCAACCTAAAATCTAGGATTTTCATGATGAAAATTGGGGGTTTGGGTAGAATTAGGAATTTTTATAAAATTGGGATTTAGACCTCAAATTGAGGTCGGACTTCAAAACAAATTACATAATCGGGCTCGTGGGTGAGCGGGTACTCGGGTTTTTGTTCGAATTTCGGGTTTGGACCAAGCGGGCTCGGGAGTTGACTTTTGTTGACTTTTTCAATAATGACCTAAATTGAATCTTTTGCAATCATGGGTAGCTCCTAAGGCTCAATTTGAATCGCTTGATTGGCAATTTGCTAGATTCTATTGGTTCGGAGGCTTGTTTGAGAGGCAAAGTTGTGATTTAGCTTTGAGTGGACTTTTGGAGCAAGGTAAGTGTCTTTTCTAACTTTGTTGAGGGAAGTTTTCCTGCTATTTGACATTATTTGCTACATGCGGGGGTGATACATATATGAGGTGACTAGCATATATGCATGTGCCAGGGTTAACCATGCTCGGGGGTAAATTATGTTATAAATTGTGTCTTGTAGAATCACGTGACCTTCTTGCTTCATGTCTTACTTGGCTCCTAGATACTAAAAACATAGTACTAAATGTTAGAAACTAAGACTTAGCTTATTATAACTTGATCAAATTCGATGAAATTTTGAGAATACATTGTTGTGTTTAATTCGGTCATCAATATGCATAATCATTAATAAATTCTACGACCGATATTCTTGAGATACTAGATTCTATACTTGTGTTATAGATCATTTGTGAGATTTGTTGGAATATTTGAATAATAAGGTTCTTGCGGGTTTATTGAACTATTGTTGGCTTGGAAAGTTGTGATTGAGATTCATTTGGAATATTCGTTTAAACACTCTCCTTGACGTTATCTATGTTTCCTGCCTTATTTGTCATTGATATACATATGCTTGTAAGGAAGAGTGTAAAGCACGAAGAGTGATATCGTGTCTTTGTTTATACATTATCATGTGAGGGAGAGTGTAAAGCACGAAGGGTGATGCCGTGCCATATTATTGAGAGTAAAAGCACGATGGGTGATGTCGTGCCATATTATTGAGAGTAAAAGCACGAAGGGTGATGCTGTGCCATATCATTTGTAAGTAAAAGCACGAAGGGTGATGACGTGCCATTGCATTTCTATTATCATGTTTTTGTGTTATTGCGAGTTCATGGCACGAAGGGTATTTCCGTGCTAGTGAGAACGAGGGACATGCATTATTTTGTGATATCCTTTTTCTTGCAGATATCTTCATGTCCTTACCTTGAATTATCACTATCGTACTCACGGTTCTTATGTGACTTGTCGTTAAAGCCATGTCCTTGTTCTTTATCTTATTAGTCATTGTGACACTCATGCCTTCTACTTGCTTAATTTGTAAATATTATGCCTATTTCCTGCTGTTATAATTGCATCCATGACATATCTGTTTTGTTGCATTTAGGTACATGTCTTCTTCAATGTTAGTTATTCATGTCTCTACTTGTTAACTTATAAAGATCATGTGTCCCCTTTCTTATTTGCTATATCTATCTTCATGCCTCTACCATGCTAGTCAGGTGAAGTTACATTCCTTTTTCCTAATTGTTGTCATTACCTTTATGCTTTCCGCCTAGTCTATTACTGATGTCCTTATGTACATTCTCGTTCATTATTACTACTTGCGTATTTCCTACTTTGTCATTTCTGTTATCGGTATTTTTGCCCTTCGGTTGGTTATGTTTTACGCATATTTGGTGAGGATGAGATAAATGCTCGAAGGGTGTTGTCATGCCGTTGAACTTTATGTCTTGAGTGTTTCTCTCACACTATGAAAGTTTTGAGGTGATTATTGTGGTTTATTGGGTTTCGCCCTAAGGAAAGGATTGGTCAAGATATTTGAAACTGTTGGATTGTGATATCTTCTAGTACTCTGTTATTGCTTTATACATTCGCTCGTGTGCCCTATTCTGTTATACTGTAGTATAGTTCTATTGTTAGTTACATTACAAATTTTATTAGGGAGCATCTTTTAACTAAAAAGCTTCGTCACTACTTCGACGGGGTTAGACAAAATACTTACTGGGTACATGGGGTCGGTTGTACTCATACTATACTTCTGCACCTTGTGTGCAGACTTTTGGAGCGGAGCTGCTGGTGATGTTGGGAACTGACCCTAAAGATGTTCGTGTATTCCGGATATAGCTACTACTTGTCCTTGGTGGCTTTAGATTTTATTAATCGGTTATGTAGTTTTCAACAGATCGTGTAATTATTTGTATCAACTTATAAATTTTAAGTCTTCGAAGCTCAAAATTTGTACTACCAGTTCTTGGGTAATTTGTAAAAGTTCAGATATTTCTTCATTATCTTCCTATAATTTCTTCTGGCTTGTATTGTCTGTTAGTTGGCTTACCTAGCGGGTCGAGTTAGGTGTCATCACCGCTAGCGATTTTTGGGTTGTGATATTTGTGTGTGTATTTTTTTATCAGTAAAACATGATACCGATATAGTATATCACTATGCTATATCAGTATAATGTGTAAGTATAAATTGTAATGGTTTGTGTGTGTGTATTTTTATCAGTAAAAGATGATACGAATATAGTATATAAGTATGCTAAATCAATATACTATGTGAGTATAGAATTGTACTGGTTTGTCTGTATTTTTTATCAGTAAAAGATGATACTCATATAGTATATAAGTATGTTATATGAGTATACTATGTGAGTATAGAATTATACTTATTTTTGTGTGTGTTTTTTAATCAGTAAAACATGATACCGATATAGTACATATGTATGCTAAATCAGTATACTATGTGAATATAAAATTGTACTGGTTTGCCTGTATTTTTTATCAGTAAAAGATGATACTGATATAGTATATAAGTATGCTAAATCAGTATACTATGTGAGTATAGAATTATACTGGTTTGCCTGTATTTTTTATTAGTAAAAGATGATGCTGATATCGTATATAAGTATGCTATATGAGTATACTATGAGAGTATAGAATTGTACTGGTTTGTGTGTGTGTTTTATTAGTAAAAAATGGTACATAATTGTATTTGTATTATAAACAGGTATACCCTTGATTGCGTGGATGAAAGATGCACTTGGAGACTTAAAGCATCAAGCATACGAGCATCAAATCTTTTCAAAGTGACGGATTTCAATTATGTCCACAGTTGTTTAAATGATAAGAGATTTTGTTCAAAAAAGCAAGCTGTCTCAGCTTTTGTTGCAGCTGTAGTACAAGATAAACCTATTGACCCGAAAACTATATATACACCAACAGATATCCAGAGAGACATCCAAAAAGCATATGGTATGGACTTAAGCTACATGCAAGCATGGAGATCAAAAGAAAAAGCAATGCAATTGTTGAGAGGAACACCAAGTGAGTCATACAAGAATATCTTTACATGTTAGAGTACGCTAACCCAGGATCAGTGACACAACTACACACTGAAGTAGACGGGAGCTTCTTGTATGCATTCATTGCTATATATGCATTAATTAGAAGCTGGATCTATTGTAGGCCAACAGTTGTAGTTGATGGAAGTTTTTTAAAGTCAACATATAGAGGGACCATACTCACGGCTTCCACGCTAGACGCAGGGGGTAAAAAGAAAGTTGTCTCAGAATCAGTATTTAATAATTGATGTGCTTTACTATTTTAAAAATGCAATACAATTATATTCAGTTAAAGCAGCAAAAAAGATATTCAAATATCATATGATACCAATATGGTATACAAGTATACCAATAGAGTATATAATTATTTTGCTACATACATGCACCTACCTATGACTATACTACTATATGAAATGATATATTAATATTGTGTGTTGTAACTAATATTTTTTCCTTTGATTTTACATGACAAATTCTACCCCTTGCATATGCAATTGTTGATTCAGAAAATGATGCACTGTGGGAGTGGTTCTTCGTGCAGATAAGAGAAACATATGGACAAAGAGAGAGAATGTGCATTGTATCAGACATGTATGATGGTATATGGAGAGCAACTTCAATTGTTTATCCAGAAATTCCTCATTGTGCATGTATGTTCCACATGTAGAACAACATAAAGACGAACTTCAGGAAGAGCCAAATAAATCAAAGAAGTAATATTTGCGTTAGCAAGAGCATACACTGTTGAAGAATTCAAAAGGCATATGACAAAGTTAGAAGTTATTGATAGTAGAGTGAAAACATACCTGATGGATATTGGATATGATAAATGGTCTCGGGCACATTCCAAGGCAAATAGAACCATGACCATGACATCGAATATTGTAAAATCAATAAATGCAGCAAACAAGCACGCAAGAGAACTCCCAGTTGTGAATTTGCTTGACTTTATGACGACATTGATTCAGAAATAGAATTACACCAATTAGAAGGATGTCGTGGAATTACTTATGAAGATCGGTATAAAGTATGAAGAAATATTGGCAGATAATACTATCTTATCACAAACGATTACGTTATGCATTTTCAGAATCATAAAAATACTACATGTATTGTAGTTTTACTTCTGCACCTTAGAGATTTCATTTAATAACTGCATATTGTTATTAAAAAAATACTATTACTTCATACAGCTAATGACTTTTGTTAATTATAATTATATTAGGTGTTTTCATCAACTCAATTCTTACATTTAGTAATTGATGGCCAAACAAGAAATATGGTGCGCTTACATGAAAAAACTGCACTTGTGAAAGGTTTCAGCTAGACAATATTCCATGTCGACATGCAATGGCAGTTATACAAAAATTCCATATGGATTCATACAAGTATTGCTCGGATTACTATAGCATATACTACTTGCTAAAAACATATGAGATACCAGTAAACCCTTTGCAGGATAAAACAACGTGGCAAATTCCAGAACATGTCTCTTCATAGGTGGTACTGCCAGCTAAAGGAAAAATCAAACCAGGAAGACCTAAAAAGAAGAGAGGCATAGTAGGTTGGGAAGGAAATACAATTACATGTGCACTATGCGGGAAAAAAGGACACAACCGGAGAACGTGACGAAATATTTCAAAGAGAGATTGATATAATGCTTCAATATTTTTATAGAACTCATATATCGTAGAATCATATCATTTGAATTGCAAATAAATAAAATGCATGTCTTGTACTAGACATATATTTGGTATGGTGATTCTTTGCCTAATTACTTTTTGGCAAAAAATTTATATGGCTACTTGTGTTTTCAATAAGAATTTGTTTATTTGCTAATTTAGTATATATAAAAGTGGGATGCATGTACATCTAGTTTCTATAGGAAAAAAGACGCTCAAATATACTGTGATACCCAAATGATATATATGTATACCTTATTGGTATCAAAATATGTGCAGAAATAGAAATGGTGCTCCAAATGCAACATCTGTACATACATCATTAACAAAATGGGCACGCTTTGCATCTCATGTCAGTATTGAACTATAACAAATTGGAAGCCATTTACATGCAGTTACTGCAGGGAAAACGGTACTTAAATAGAATATGATACCCAAATGATATATTTGTATACCTTATTGGTATATAGTTGTATTGTACTAATATAGTTAATCCAAAATATGTGTAGAAATACAAGTGGCGCACCAAAAAAATACAACATATGTACATACTTCCTTAATAAAATAGGCACACTTTGCAGCTCATGTCAATATTGAAGTATAACAAAAAGGTACTCAAATACAATATGATACCCAAATGGTATATTTGTATACCTTATTGGTATATAGTTGTATTGCACTAATATGGTTAAACCAAAATATGTGCAAAAATACAAGTGGTCCGCCAAAAAATGCAACATATGTACATACTTTCTCAACAAAATGGGGACACTTTGCAACTCATGTCAGTATTGAAGTATAACAAATTGGAAGCCATTTACATATAATTACTGCAGGAAAAAAGGTACTCAAATACAATGTGATACCCGAATGATATATTTATATACCTTATTGGTATATATTTGTATTGCACTAATATGGTTAAACCAAAATATGTGCAGAAATACAAGTGGTGCACCAAAAAAATACAATATTTGTACATACTTCCTCAACAAAATTGACACACATTGCAACTCATGTCAGTATTTACATCTAGTTGTTGCAGGAAAAAAGGTACTCATTTACAACGTGATACCCAAATGGTATATATGTATGCCTGATTAGTATATAGTTCTACTGCACTAATATACCTGAATCAAAATTTTTGCATAATACAACTGGTGCATCAATGCAAAATCTGCACAAAATTTCTTAGATTCAACTACAACTAAGAACTGCTCTCAATACAAATCTAAAACCATTTCGCTTTCTAAAAATATTTCTTCTCATTCAAATCAATGGCCACCCTGTTCTTCAACCAAATAGCAATATAGTTTCTCTTTTTGAACGTCGTAACTCTCTTAAAAAGACACTTCTAAAAACAACTCATGTTGTTGTATTACAACGAACTAACAATGCCCCTCATACTACAAATGGCAGTACTAAAGTTAAGATTTCAGTAACAACTTCACTGGTCTCTCCTAAAATGAAATCGCCTAGACAACCAGCCACCAAAAGAGGGAACATTGATCCTAATGGCTTGACTTCAAGTCGTGAGAAAATATTTTCTCTGAAAGGCACTGCTAATAAACCAACAACTTTATTGAAGAAGCCTAAGAAAGGTAGTGGGAGAATAACTTCACCCCCTTCTATGGAGAATTATTTATTAAAATATTCGTCCTCGTTGATAGTCGAGGCTCCAGGAATCATACCAACAGTAAGAAAGGAACACGGTGCAACCGCGCAAGTTCAAAGAAAAATAAAAATTGCCCATTATGGAAGAACAAAATCTGCCAAATATGAAGGATTTATTTTCTGACTCTTCCTCTCCTTCAGCAGCTAATCCGAATCCTCGAGAGGAAAAAAGATGCAGCTTTATCATGCCTAATTCTGGTAATTAAAACTCCTACAGTTTTTCAAAATGAAATAAACTGAAGATAGATTTCAATATTAAAATGGTTATAGCAACATATTATATTATTATAATTGTATTCCTAGAACACACTTTTAAAAGCTAGCATTTTTACAATCTAATAATACAAAATACCATACTTCACCAAAAAACTATTAAAATCCTGTAATGTTTTCATGCTACGATTAACTAAAAGCAAAAAGAGACTTATACTATTTCTTGCGCTTCTTTTCACGAGTCTTTTTTGTTACTACTGGAGCCTCAGATTCACTTAATTCACTATGCAACTGCTTATTCCTCCCAAAGTGCCACAGTAGTATGCCAAACCTTGCTCGAAGACCATCCACATCAAAATTGAAAACATGGATTGAAAGACCTTCAATAATGTACTCAGCAAAGCATGCAACATACACTCCACAATATCTGAAATAAAATAAATGAATAGAATATAAAAATTATTTAGTCGTGAAAAATGTTAATATGACTGAGGAAAACAAAGTAAAAAAAGTAACTATTCTTACGAATTTTGCTGTGTTGGCAGATTTGTAATCAGTTCAATCTCAAATGGATCAGTCAAGTCATTTCCTATGTGCAGACCATTTTCTACTACAATGTCACTTCTTTGGTTATAAAATTCAATGCTAACTAGAAACAGGGGGATCAACACAGCATATGCCTCAGCTACCTTTTGAATAGTTGTTTTGTGTTTTCGACTACGTAACGAGTCATATACATAAAAATATCTCTTATAGAATGATAGACACCCCAATATCCGATGCCACTTTTCTTCCAAATTAATTGGAAAGAGGACGTGATCAACCTGGTTCCATGGAGTGTTGCAATGCATCCTAAATTCTTTCATGTACTCCATGATATCGTCTGATCTATCAATCAAATGTTATTGTTTCTCACCTTTTACAAATTCTGTGTAAACCCTTTGAATGATATTATTAAAAAGAGTATTTATAGCTGTGACTTTGCTTGGCATATTAATTCCATATTTCACCTTCTTCCTAAGATAGTAGAATATAATATTCAAGTGCTGAAAAAAAGAGAGGAAGAAAACATGACTAACACTAACAAAATGCATGAACTAATACAAAAAACAAAAATAAAAAGTAGTACACATTCCAAACTAGATAGCGGCCTGCCAGAATAGTTTAATGTGTGAAAAAACGTCTTATCACCAATCTGTTCAACTTCAAAGTCAAAACAAGAGTCCAGCTTCTGATCACTAGGTAAATAGACTTTCCTATTTCGTATAAAAGAAGATATGGAGAAGAAATACATCAACAAAAATTAAGAAAATATGAAAACAGAAGTACATGGAAACGAATACACACTCTCCCAATTGCATGTCTGCTTCGACAAAATTAGAGAATGCCTTCGTAAGCTTATAATCAACGACTACTGAAATGTCATTTACAAACGAAAATCTTCCTTTGATAACCTTCGAGGATCCCCCAACTGCACTAACACCATATTGCCAGTCATTCCTATATGGTGACTGTTTTACAACTGCAGGGCACCTTCTCGGTGTGAAAACTGCAGGAGTTATTTCAATATTTGTTTGTGTCTGGACAACAGTTCTTGATACCGACTTATCAGGTTTAGACTTATTTACATCACGAGTTGTCAGTTTATTTCCAGATTTATTTACATTACGTCTCCTTCCTTATGTAATGGTAGAAATTAGATCAAGTTGAGATTCAGTATATATAAAAACAGAATCCAAGCCAAGATCACCCTCGTGTCGACAGGGAGCTTAAATTACAAAATGTTAGTGAATGAACAAATATATAAAGTTAAAAAATTTAAGTTATATATAGAAGACGTTACCAGAAGGCAAATTTACATTACTGCCACCAACATCCGCTATTTAAATAAAAAAAAACTATCAAAAATCTATCATTTACATACCAACTTCAAAATTAGTAACATCAACGATCGTACCATGTGAAGCAGTATTTTGTAGTAAAGGAAGAGCTTTAGAATCAATAACAACATCTGGTCATGTCTGTCCAGGGATTCCTGATGGCAACGGAGCAGGTCCAGACTTTTTAACATCATGAGATGGCTGCTTATATTTTGCATGTTGTATAATGGCAGTGATTTGATCAATTGCAGATGCAGGCAATTCAAAGTTAGAATCCAAGCCAAGATCATTCTCATTTACAAAGGGGGATGAAAAAAGTTTTAAAAGGTTAGTGGACGCACAAATACATAAAGTTAAATAAATAAAAAAAGAATAAAAAAATTACATATATAACATTTTACCAGAATACAAATCATCATTAACTACGTCATGCCTTGCTGTGACATACTTCATATTCAGACCACTGGCACCACCCTCTTTAGCGATCTTACCAAAATCAAACACTAAACATATAAAAGTATAATGAGGAGTACTATTTTTAAAAAACAACAAAAAAAAAAATCAAATATGTGATTTTGCATACTAGAAGGCGTTTTGGGCGTGGTATCTCCAATAACTACAAGATCATTCCTATTGTCGCCCCTTTCAAACTGGTCATAATCTTTATGCATCTCACCAAAGTAAGGATCATTATCATGTTGCTTATGCTGAAACTGAGAAAATAATAATTTTATTATTATGCATATTACAAGAATACTATGTGCACTAAAAGTAAAGAATGGAATAGTATCCTATAAGCATATATTGCATATTTGAACAATAGCTGCAAGCATCTCCTCAAACTTGTTCTCTACAAAAAGCTTCAAACCTTGTAACTCCTTCATTACCTCAGCAATGATAGGGTCGGAATCACGTCCAGTACTTTGATGCATACTTTGTATCTTTGGTAATTGAGCGCCAAAAACCTGAAAGCTATCAGGTTGATTGTCAGTGCAATAAACTTCAATTTCAAAGTTTAGACCACGCACATCAAATAGTTGCTTCTTATCATCAGTTGGGGTGATGTTCTTTAGCTGCAATTATGAAGCACACTAGTTAGAAATAGAAATGATAATAAAGTATGAAAAGATAAAAGATCCCTATTACCATATGATACCAATATAGGTATACATGTATACCAACAGAGTATATCATTGTTCTGGGATATTGCTACAACTACCTGTGGCTAAACTACTATACCAAAACATTAAAAGATGCAATAAAAGTATGAGAAAATTAAAAGTATAAGTAAAAATAAAATTATAAATAGTAGAAAAGATCTCTATTACCATATGATACCAATATGGTATGCATGTATACCAACAGAGTATATAATTGCTCTGGGATATTTCTACAATTACCTGTGACTAAACTACTGTACCAAAACATTAAAAGATGTAATAAAAGTATGAGAAAATTACCTGATCGCGTTGCAAGCTAAACATTCGCAAAGACACTCGCTCATTCTAAATTTGACCTTTGACTACCCAATTCAGAATTTGTGGAAGTTTATTTCCAATATGATCATCAAAGTGACCATCCAAACTTGGGCATCATTCATACAACTAAATCTGTAAAGCCAACGGAAAGCCACTGAGTCTATAAAAATAAGGCTTATCTTAAAACTTATTGGAACACGAGTCGATTGTAGCGTTATAAACATCTATACCCCAGGGATAAATATTAAAATCACCATACTCAATCAATTCAATGTAAGACTGTGAAACAACCTTTGGTTTGAGTAGAGAAAGTAAGAAGTTGTTCACAAAATAAAGAACTGCTATCTTCAATGCATCATCATGTGTCTCACATTTCTTCTTCGTAAAACAGTCTACTAGTTGGGCCAATGTCACAGATGCAATCCCAAAATATTTTGAAATCAACCTATTCTCTGGTACACTCTCTATACTTGCATGACCCTTGCATTTTAGCCCAGTAATGAGTGCTTATTCACCCAAATCAAAGCGCAACCTAGAATCACTCACTACAAACTGTATCTCATTTTTCACCTCATGATGTACTTCTCTAATAAGTAAATGATGCATAACTCGAATCTGCACAATAACTGGTGGCGAATCCAAACAATATCCAAAGCATGTTTTCTTAAACATTCAAAGTTGCTTCTTTGTTAAATTCTCTTTCAACAGACGAATGACATTGTAGGTGGTATCCCAATTTACCTTTTGTTTATAATCTATGTCCATAGGCACAAGGAAATCCCAACACTGCAAAACATGTTCATATAAATAATTTCAGAAATAGAATTCACTTAAAAATGTAACTAAAACAACCAAAAATGTTACAGCTACCATATGATACCAACATGGCATATAATTATACCAACAGGGTATACAGTTCTACTGCTAATTTTCGGCAACTATAAATGACTATACTACTATTACATAACAGACATGCATAAAGAGAAAAATAAAAAAGGTATGCAGTTATAAAGTATTTTCAAGATATTATACGATACTACTATTATTAAAGGAAAAAAGGAATAGTGTACCAATTAAATACAACCAATACAGCCAAAAAGAGATCCAAAAGCATATGATACCAATATACCAATATAGTATAGCAGTATATAGTTGTACGAGGTTGTTCCAACAACCGCCTATAACTATAAAAACTATTACATAACACACATACTCTATGTCCATAGGCACAAGAGAATCTCAAAAATGCAAAACATGATCATATTAATAATTTCAGAAATAGAATTCACTTAAAAACGCAGCTAAAACAACCAAAATTATTACAACTACCATATGATACCAATATGGCATATAATTATACTAACATGTTATACAGTTCTATTGGTTAATTCCCTACAACTATATATGACTATTCTACTATTACATAACACACATGCATAAAGAGAAAAATAAAAAATAGTGTACCACATATTAATATAATAAAATATTTTAAGATATTGTACTATACTATTATTATTAAAGAAAAATCAGATAACGTACCAATTAAAGGAAGTTAATACAGCCAAAAAGGTATGATACCAATATAGTATATAGCTATACCAACAAGGTATATAGTTGTATGGGGTCGTTCCCGCAACTAAGGTTCCAACAAACATATGATACCAACTTGTCACAATCCAAAATCGTAACTTGTCGTCATAGAGCCTATCATGGTACTAGACAAGCCCACATTTATGAAATAACTTCAACATTTAATAGAAAATGAATTTAAACAATTTAAATAATAAAAATTTCTCATAACAAGATAGAAAATCCAAATAAAAACACAACATGAAAATTCCCAACATCGGGGTGTCACTGAGTACATGAGCATCTATACATCATAAGTCTAGAAAACATTGTTTAATTTAGTCTGAAACTAAATACAATAAGCGAAAATATAGAGAAGGAGAGACAAGGTCTGCAAAACGCCAGCAGCTACCTCAGAATCTCCAGAAGATCAACTGTGCGCGAAAATCAACACCCACCGTGTCCGAAAATACTTGGATTTGCACACGAAGTACATGGTGTAGCATGAGTACAACCAACTCAGTAAGTAACAATACTAAATAAAGAATTGAAGTAGTGACAAGCTCCATAATTATAGTTCAATTACAATGATTTTAACATATGAAGGTAGGCATGCTTTCAAGTTCAACAATTAAGGCCAAAATAGTAATCTCATGTCAAGTTCAACTGAAACAAAGTGTAATACCTTTCAGAGATTTCAAGACATTTAAACATGGCAGCTAAGTGCAATAAATATGAAATCAAATGCATCCTCTAAGGTCCACAGTCACTCAGCCCTCCCATTCACTCAGCACTCGGCACTTACCATTCACACTTAGTAAGTACCTGCACTCACTGGGGGTGTGTGCAGACTCCGGAGAGGTTCCTTCAGTCCAAGCACTATAATCCGTCCGGACAACTCACGTGCTATAGTATAATATCTAGACCCGCACGGATAACTCACGTGCTATAGTATGATATCTGGATCAGCACGAATAACTCATGTGCTGCACGGACAACTCACGTGCTATAGTATAACTATCTCACAATCAGGCCCTCGGCCTCACTCAGTCATCAATCTCTCCAGTCTCTCGGGCTATCAGTAATCATGAAAGTCCACCCCAACAGCAATGATATAATAACAAGTAAAATTGTGACTGAGTACAAAACAATAATTTAGCAGATAATTCAACATGTACATAACCTATGTGGGTCCTTACAGTGCCAACACATAGTCTAAATATGATTTCTAACATGATTTGTGATTTAATTTATCTACTACATGGAGAATGTACAGATAAAAACAGATTATTCAACTACACGATTCCACGAAATTTGACCAAGTCACAATTTCTATGGTGCACGCCCACACGCCCGTCACCTAGCATATGCGTTACCTCAACACCAAATTCATGACACGTAATACGAGGTTTTTTTACCCTAAGAACTAAATTTAGAACTATTAATTACCTCAGTCCGAACAAATATCTACTCCAACACACCCTTGCCTCGCGAAACAGCCTCTCAATGCCTCGAATCTAGCCATAAATAATGCAATATAATCAATACGGGCTAAAGGAATCAACTCCATAAGAAAATGCTAAGCTATTAATCAAAATAAAAAATCGGCAAAAAAAAAAGCCCTCAGGGCCTACGTCTCGAAATTCGATAAAAGTCACAAACCCCGAAAGCCCACTCAACCACGAGTCTAACCATACCAAATTTATCAAAATCAAACATCAAATCGTCACCCAAACCCCCAAATCAAACTTCCCAAATCCCTAGCCTCAAACTCTCAATTTACACCTTAAATACATCCCAACTAGGTGGGAAAATCAATGTGTAAGCAATTTTATTGATAAAAAATGAGCACAAGGGACTTACCTCAAGAATCCCCTCGAAAACTCTCTCAAAAATCGCCTAAACTGTGCTTGAAATGTTTGAAATGAAACCAAAATCGCGAACCCTTGTATTTAACTTTCTGTCCAGCCTTTCCGCTTCTGCGGACACTTAACCGCATCTGCCGTGTCACAGAAGCGAACAAAATTCTACTTCTGAGGTGAACCACTGGAGCTGGGCCTCCGCTTCTGCGGTCCTCGTCTTAGTTCAACAATTTTAGCTTTTCCCTTATCATTCACTGCAACACCTTCTATGACTGGTTCAAAATTTGTATCGGGTAATGACTGGTAAGGAGTTCCATCGACTAACGAAACATCAATGTTGTTGCCTTTTCCACCCTCTAATTGTACATTTTCAGTTGTGTTTTCAACATGACTACTGCTAGGATTAGGACTAAACATGGTCCCGAAGATGGAAATTTTGGGTCGTGGCAAAGTGAAACTAAGGACTCACGGGGTATATCCAGATAATGAGCAAAATACGATGATACATATGAATAAGTGGAACCAGGGTCAAATAATGCATAGGCATCCCTGTGGCATATTGAGACAATACATGTGATCACTGCATCGGAGGAAACAACATCTGGTTTGGCAGGGATAACATAGAATCGGTCCTGACCTCCCTCCGATCGGCCTCCCCCTCTAGGGCAACCTCTAGCTGCCTGGGCCCTACCTCGAGCTGGCTAAGTTGGTGGCGTAACTGCTGGTGCCATCGACCGAGAAATATGTTGTGGAGCCCCACTCAACAACTTAGGGCAATCTCTCTTGATATGTCTAAAGTCTCCGCACTCGAAACAACCCCTCCTCTGTCAAAACTGCAACTCCTGATAACCCGTGGAACTACCTGTAGAACCCTGAGCGGACGAGGCATGGTGAGAACTCTGCGCTGGTAGTGCACTGAATGAAGACTGGCCTGAGTGAGCACTATAAGGATTGTGGCTAGCTGATACGCCACGATGAGCTGGACGAGTCGTATGAGCGGGCCTATAAGGACGACCCCTGTTGTAGTAGGACTTCCCCCAGAAGGTACACCACCGAAACCATCTGAACCTCGAGGCCTCTTGGCCTCCCTCTCACCACGCTCCTGGCTACGGACCATCTCTATCTACCGAGTAATGTCAACCACCTCGTAAAAAGTGGCACCAGATACCCTATCCCTAGTCATAAGCAACTGCAGCTGATACGTGAGGCCATCAATGAACCAGATGATCTTATTCCTATCAGTGGGAACCAACCAAACTGCGTGACGAGCTAACTTAGAAAACCTCATATCGTACTGGGTCAAAGACATGCCATCCTGCCGAAGCTACTCAACCTGTCTGCGCAACTCCTCCCTACGAGACTGTGGCACGAACTTCTCCAAGAAGATAACGAAGAACTCCTGCCATGTAAGTGGTACTTCACCGACCGGCCTGCACCTCTCATAAGCCTCCCACCATTTGAAAGCAGCCCCAGAAAATTAAAAAGTAGTGAACGAGACCCCACTGGTCTCCAGAATACCTGATGTACGAAGCATCCACTGGCACTTGTCCAAGAAGCCCCACTCCGACTCAGCACAACTAAATGATGGAGGTCGAAGCCTCCCAAATCTCTCAATTCTCCTCTGCTCATCATCAGCCATAACTGGGACCACCGGGGCCTGAGCAGCTTCAACCGGTTGGGCGAGTACTACCTCCGGTGTCTGAAGTCCCTGTACTAACTAGTCTGGGGTATGTGCAATAGGGGTATGAGTACCTCCCCGACTGAGAAGTGGTAGGTGCGGCCTGAGCCGAAACCACCTGAGCAAGACCAGTGCAAACTGTCAATATCTGGGCCAACGCCTCCTGAAGGCCTGGAATCACCATAGGCACAACTGGTGTCTAAGCTTGCCCCATTGGCTCAACTACATCTGGAACCTGCTCTTGAGCTGGAGCAACTGGTGGATCTGCAGGTGCTGCTCTAACTGTTGTACGAGCTGCACATATGCCCCTACCACGATCTCGGCCTCTCGTGGCCCTAGCTGGTGGTACTAGTGGTTGTCCATCATGTCCAGTAGCACGTGTCCTCACCATCTGTGAGAGAATAGAATACAAAAGTTTAGTTACCAGAATAAACAAATCTACACGACATGAACTTAGGAATGTGAAATTTCCTAAGGGTTTAGCAGCCTCTCGAAGATAAGTACATACGTCTTCGTACCGCTCCGCAAGACTCTACTAAACCTTCTCATGACTCGTGAGATCTATCTAACCTAGGCTATGATACCAACTTGTCACGACCCAAAATCCTAACCTGTCGTGATGACGCCTATCGTGGTACTAGGCAAGCCCACATTTATGAAATAACTCTAACACTTAATAGAAAATAGATTTAAACATTTTAAATAATAAAAACTTCTCACAACGGGCTAGAAAATCCAAATAAAAACACAACGCAAAAATTCCCAACATCAGGGTGTCATTGAGTACATGAGCATCTATACATCACAAGACTGGAAAACACTGTCTAACATAGTCTGAAACTAAATACAATAAGTGAAAATATAGAGAAGGAGAGACAAGGTCTGTGAAACGCTGGTAGCTACCTCAGAATCTCCAGAAGATCAATTGTGCGCGAAAATCAACACCCACCGTGTCCGGAAATACCTGGATCTACACACAAAGTGCAGAGTACAGTGTGAGTACAACCAACGCAGTAAGTAACAAGACTAAATAAAGAACTAAAAGTAGTGACGAGCTCTACAGTTATAGTTCAATTACAGTAATTTTAATATAAGAAGGTAGGCATGCTTTCAAGTTCAACAATTAAGGCCAAAATAATAATTTTATGTCAAGTTGAACTGAAACAAAGTGTAATATCTTTTAGAGATTTCAAGACAGTGATACATGGCAGCTAAGTGCAACAAATATGAAATCAAATGCATCCTCTCAGGTCCACAGTCACTCAGCCCTCAGCACTTACCATTCGCACTTAGTAAGTACCTGCACTCATTGGGGTGTGTGCAGACTCCGGAGGGGCTCTTTCAGCCCAAGCACTTTAATCCGCCCGGACAACTCACGTGCTGCACGGACAACTCATGTGCTGCACGGATAACTCACATGCTATAGTATAATATATGGATCCGCACGGATAACTCAATGCTATAGTATGATAACTGGATCAGCCCGGATAACTCACGTGCTGTACGGACAACTCACGTGCTATACTATAACTATCTCACAATCAGGCCCTCGGCTTCACTCAGTCATCAATCTCTCCAGTCTCTCGGGCTCTCAGTAATCATAAAAGTCAGCCCCAACAGCAATGATATAATAACAAGTAAAACTGTGACTGAGTACGAAACAACAATTTAGCAGATAATTCAATATGTACACAACCTATGTGGGTCCTTACAGTGCCAACACATAGTCTAAATATGATTTGTGATTCAATTTCTCTACTACATGGAGAATGTACAGATAACAACAGATTATTCAACTACACGATTCCACAAAATTTGACTAAGTCACAATTCCTACGGTGCATGCCCACACGCCCGTCACCTAGCATATGCGTCACCTTAACACCAAATTCATGACACGTAATACGAGGTTTCGTACCCCCAAAACTAAATGTAGAACTGTTACTTATCTCAGTCCGAGCAAATCTCTACTCCAACACACCCTTGCCTCATGAAACAACCTCTCAATGCCTCGAATCTATCCATAAACAAGGCAATATAATCAATACGGGCTAAAGGAATCAACTCCATAAGAAAATGCTAAGCTATTAATCAAAATAAAAAATCGGCTAAAAAAAGGGCCCCGGGGCCTACGTCTCGAAATTCGATAAAAGTCACAAAACTCGAAAGACCACTCAACCACGAGTCTAACCATACCAAATTTATCAAAATCTGACACCAAATCGTCACCCAAACCCCCAAATCAAACTCCCCAAATTCCTAGCCTCAAACTCCCAATTTACACCTTAAATACACCCCAACTAGGTGGGAAAATCAATGGGGAAGCAACATTATTGATCAAAAATGAGCACAAGGGACTTACCTCAAGAATCCCTTCGAAAACCCTCTCAAAAATCGCCTAAACTGTGCTTGAAATGTTTGAAATAAAGCCAAAATCATGAATCCTTGTATTTAACTTTCTGTTAAGCCTTTCCGCTTCTGCGGACACTTAACCACATCTACGGTGTCACAGAAGCGAACAAAATTTCGCTTCTGAGGTAAACCACTGGAGCTGGTCCTCCGCTTCTGCGGTCCTCGTCTTAGTTCAATAATTTTAGCTTTTTTCTTATCATTCACTGCAACACCTTCTATGACTGGTTCGGAATTTGTTTCGGGTAATGACTGGTAAGGAGTTCCATCGATTAACGAAACATCAATGTTGTTGCCTTTTCCACCCTCTAATTCTATATTTTTAGTTGTGTTTTCAACATGACTACTGCTAGGGTTAGGACTAAACACATACGAAGAATCAGAAAATAATAAAAAACTAGGACCGGACATGACTGAGGCAACGGATTCAGCAACTACTTGGTTTGAAGAATGATATTATGCACGGCGCCACTATCTACGCGCATAATAATTCTGACCCATAGTGAAAACAATAACCCACAGGCATAGATTTACAAAAGTACAAAGAAAAATACAAAAATTCTATGATTTTGAAAACCCACTTTCACTAAAATGTAGTTTCACATCCAAAATTTTCGCTCAGAAATTACTATTAGACGAAAAGATATAACGAAATCTGAAGAAAAAATTCAAAAGTCGAATCACTAAATGCTAGGTGAAATATGGTTTCTCATGGTTTGGCTATTGAGGTTTTGAAACTAACTCTGTAGCATTAAAGGACGAAGACAAATTAAATGAGGCATTAAATGACGGTGGGTATGGGAATCCGCTAATTGCGTAAGCTGCTGGGTGAAATAGCTTGGGTCGGGTATGGGAATCCGCTAATTGGTGGGCCGCATAAATAGTCTGGGCCGCATGGGTAGAAAAAGTAAATAGTTTGGGTCTGGATATTAAAGGATAAATAGTTTGGGCTTAATAGGTATAAAGTGAGATTTTCTCTAATTTGTTATTATGTTAGTTACTATTATTCGTCCTTCACCAATCTCTTTGTGATAAAGTGTTATATGTATTTATTTTCTCTCTTTTACTTCTTTGTAATCTTGGGCTTGCTCTAAGTTGTTTGTTTACCCTCATGAGTTTATGCCTAAGGTCTTTTTGACTTATTTTGTATTGCATGTATTTTGTTGTATGTTGCTGTGTTTTGAAGATCGGAATGGAAACCCACATGTCACTCGAGGAGACGGGTTCTCTTGACCACGCTCTTGCCACTGCCCAGCAGGCCATCGATGATGCTAAGGAAGTTCATGGGCCTCCCAGTGAGGAGAGCCAAAATTTGCTTAACATCCTTGTGCACAAGGTTGAAATATTGAATCAAGAGAGGACAGAAGAGGCATGCAGGACAGTAAAGTAGGCATGCAAGGCAGCAGAATAGGCATGCAAGGTAGCAGAGGAGCCACCCAAGGCAGAGGAGGAGCCACCCAAGACAGCAGATGAGGCTTTGAGGCATGCATGAAAGAATGCAAGCACGACCACGAGGCCCTGAAGAAGCAGAATGTAAAGAAGAACTAAGAAAGCGTCCTTACCATTTTGGCGTGAAGATTGATGATAGAGAAGAAGTAAATTTTCGACAAGTTGCCTTATTGTTTTGGTTTACTTTATACAAGGATATTTGCACTTTTAATTCTTGAAATAATGAAATATCTTACAAGTGTTGCTTCTTGTGTAAGGCACCATCAAATGACTTACACAAGCTAAAATAATGCATGCATTAGCTTTGTGTATTAGTAATACTTTGTTTGATACACTTTTTAAGCATATGCATTAGTTATGCAGGTATTAGTTATACACACTATTTGGTATTATACTATGTATAACTAATGCATAAGAAATTATGGTATTAACAATGCAATGAGTTTGAATGCATGTATCAACTTAGTTAAAGACAAAATTGTCCTTCAAAATTTATACTTGATTAAAATATGTCACTATATTAATGCAAGTTTGAAATAATCCAAGAAAGTGAGAAATAAAATTATATCCTTAGTAAATAAATAAATACTTAGCATATTTTTTTTAATAAATAAATATGAAGTTCTATACTACAATATAAGTAGACAAATCAAATAAATTTTTAAGACTTTTTCATATAAAAATATTCCACAACATATGTTTCTTTTAAGAAGATAATGTGATGGACTGGTTATGAGTGTCATAACTAATGCCCGCATAACTAATGCAAGCATAACTAATACCAGCATTACTAATATATCATATTCAATATTATTCTTATACACTTTACCAAACGACCCCTTAGTGAATCATAGGGCGAGTTACAAGAAAATCCAATGTATGATCTGGAGTTCGATTTACGAAAAATACCACAAACATCGGGTTAAGGATCAGACCATATCTGCTTTCTTTTGGAAAGTGTTTTCTCTTTAATACTTTTTCTTTTGCAATATGTAAATATTGTCATTAAAAAATATATAAACTCTATTGCAGACATCTAGCTCATCCAGCTTTACTCAAATAATAGATAAAGAATGATTGCTTATAAAGATACATGATACTTTAGTTTGACACAACAGATTTAATCGTGTGGCTTTAGATTAACACAAATATAATAAATCATATTGTTTTAGAAAACTTTTTTAACCAAAATATTTTAGTTAATTCCATTGCGTTGTAAATTGTATGGAATAATACTTAGAACTTTATAGTAACAACTCCATTGAAACTGGATGTTGGTTTATTCTCATTAGTCCAAAACAGTTTCCCCGAGCTCCCTTTTTTCGGTGGGGATATATGTCCTCTTTGTTACCTCGTAGCAATCTAAATTTAATATTTTTAACAGAGTTTATAAATAAAATGAAGACCTAGTTTGTTATAAAAATTAATTATATGCTAGTAATTACGACTTACGAGAAAACATTTATTCAGCATTCTGTGATTCCAGCTTAAGGACAAACAAAAAGTATTCGGTTCGATTGCTCTGTATAGGATTCTCAGAAGAAAATCAGCAGCACATTAATTTATTTACCCTTGAGTAGGGCATGGAGAGGTCCATATATTACTTATGTGACATCTTATGACAAAAAACATTATTTTATATATATATTTTTTTTATCGGTCTCAGTTTCTGATATAACTCAATGATTGAAACAAAATGTAGTAATATATTATATGATAGAATTGTTTGTACATAAATAAGAACTTGGATGAACCTTTTTAGAATCATTGTTTATATGATGATCCTCTTGAAAAAGATTTTGAAAAAATAGCATCGCGTGCAGAATTTTAAAGCATGCTGCCAAAATTCTGATAGCGTGCTTCAAAATTCTGACAGTGTGAATTCTGGATACGTCCATTTAAAATTGGAAACTTTACATAGCTGTCACAGTTTAAAAGAAATATAAAAAGTTCTTAGTATAAAATCCAATATTACAGTTGTGGCAGGAAAATATTTATATTTGTAGCACACAGTTCCATTAAAATAGGAATATTAATTATTAATCCCTAAACATAAGCAATTTGAATGGAAAGTCAATAATTCTTTATACAAAAATCATACCTTTTTTTCTCTTTATCTATTAGCTTTCCTTCTTTATCTTCTTAATTTTGTTTTCTACCGAAACCAATATATTTTCTAAATTTGTTCCATTCGTTTTCTTTTTAATTATCTTTCTTAAGTTTGTCTCTTCCTTCTTTCTTCCTTTCTTAACATAAAGATCTTACTTCGATAATAATATATGTTAATATATACAAAACGTATATATAAAAAATATACATTGAAACATATAAAATATACATAAAAATGCCTCTTAAATTAAGATGACACTTAGACATGTGAAATATACATAAAAAATATATCTTAAATTTAATTAAGATGGCATATAAATATACAAAAAAAATATACATAAAAAATATATCCTGAATTAAAATGGTACTTGACATATAAAATATATTTGAAATATACATTAAAAATACATCTTAAAATAAAGATGGCACTTCACAAATAAATATATAACAATTATATACATAAAAATACATTTTGAATTAAAGTGATACTTTATATACAAAGTATAAAAGACGTATAAATCAATACATCTTGAATTTAGGTGGCATTCACATATGCATCATATTTTCAAAAGTGGAGTGAAGAAGATGAATGTTGGAAAGGGAGAACGGAGATGGGGAAAAAAAATACTTCATGTGATTAGTGAGTCAGTTAACTTATTAAATGTTGATCTTAATTTTTATAATATGCTAATAATGAAAAAAAAAGTGCTCTTTATGAAATAAAGAATAAATGATGCTATTTTTTTTATATAATAGTTTAAAAAGGATCAAGCGTGTAAAAAGGCCTTTAAAATTCTGGCTGCGTGTAGCGTCTTTAAAATTTTGGCTTTAAAATCCTGACTCAGGACTATTTCTCCAAAGTTTTTTTTAATGGGATCAAAATTTAAATGGTGGCACTAAATGATCTTATTTGTGCAAATCGCCCGTACATAAATGGGTTGGCCTTGGACTACTTGAATAGGCCAGTAGTTAAAACTAGATTAGAATGGTAGAAATAACAGCATGTAGCCACTTTAAAGGGTTGTAATTTAGGAATAAGTCAATGTGTCCTGAATTTCAGTTTTCAAGTTCAATTTTTTAGGACACAAATAACTTGAATTATCCTAAAATTAAGAATTTTAGTTTAAATTTCCAGGACAAAATAAGTACTGTTAATCAGTAAATAGCAGTCTAAGAATGGCTATTTGTGTACTTCCCTCACTAGAATGGGCTTAAACATCTAGCATAACAATTGTACTTCGGCCCAGTAATAGGTCAGTCCAACTCGGCCCATACATATGCGTAGCTGTAACCCACATATAACGTACTTACTGGTCGTTAGATTCGTATACAAGCAATGTAAGAATTGATAATGCATGAACGAATAATACACAGATTAATCTAGATGTCTAAATATTTGAGGAAAAATTAATATTCATGCTGAAATATAAATATTATTTTATGTGGGAGAAAATGTAAAATAAAGACGCATCTATTAACAATAATGGATTAAAACAACTTAGTTGTGTAAACACACACATTTTTGTCAGCTAAGTTGTTTTAGTCCATGTACCGTTAATAGATGCATTTTCTCATGATTTATATATATATATATATATATATATATATATATATATATATATAATATATATATATATATATATATATATAATCGATCTCGCATCCAATCAGGTCTTTGACCAGGGAACGGAAGAATTTTCACTACCGCTAGCAGGCCAGCGGGGTCGTGAGCGCGGTGGGAACAAGCTTCCCAAGAAGCTAGCCCGGTCGGGATCAGCATAGAATGAATGGGACGGCTCTAATCTTATATTGGTTTTGCCAACTTATTGGGTTGCAGGAGGAGAAAGTGGACGTGGGGACTTGGGTCGGGCTAACTAAGAGGTGCGTGTGTGTGTGTGAGAAAAGGTAAAATGGTAGTATATGCAAGGTATATAGAGAGTTATGCTGAAGTTTATGTTTTGATTAATTCTCCTTAAACCAACCAACCAACCAATTGATCCCTTAATATGTGCAAAGAACCTAAAGTTAAAATTCTTATTTCTTTTCACATATACTAGCAAACATAGAAGTGGAAAAAGAAGTCGCTAAGATTTCCAACTTGAGACACTAGTTTCAAGTGCGGCATGTTATTGAGCGCATAGGTCCGTTATACACAATAAATTTAAGTTTTATCCTACTATGGCACGAGTACTATTTTAAGAATCCACTATAATAATTTTACTGTGTTTTGAAAGATGTCTATCAATTTCGTTTTTCTAATTGGTGCAAGTATCACTAAAGATTGTGGCAAGTGATAAGTATACCTTTAACGTTAATTAAAAAAATCAGATTTGAGCCCTGAAAATAAAGTCAGATTTGGTAGAAAACTTTACTGTCGTCAAAATAAGCTTCACTCCGGATTATCAGACCAACAAGCACCGAAAATCGGGTGAAAACCCAAAAACAAGATACATGTATTGGTATAGTCCACTTTTTGACGGATTGAGCAAGTTTAACATGCCTTAAAATCAGAAAAAATTTTGAGTTTACTAATTTGCACGTAAAGAAATATCATCAGACACTTATATAAATCTAAATTCCCTTTTTTTTCAAAAATTAAAAAAGATATGGTTCAGCCAGTGGCGGATCCACCCCTTTAGGAAGGGGTGGCATGGCACCCGCTAAGATGATAAATTTTTTATGTACTTATGTTTAAATTTTCTTAAACTAGGTTAAATATCTGATCCTGCCACCCACAACCGTAAACTAGAAGTGGATCTTTTTGAAAGATTATCTCGTGTGTAAAATTAATTCAAGTTGGAATTTATCTTGAACCTTGTCCAACTTTTTCATTTCTTTGTGCTTTTTATTTCCTTTTGTCCCAGTGATTTTCCTCTTCGGTTACTCCTCCAAATTTTATATTTGTCGTTTAATTATTTTTATATTTTTTTTTTCTCTATTTTATTATTTTATATGTAGTTTCTAACAAGAACACTCAAAAAAGAGACTCCAAAATATTAAAATTATATAAAATAAGCATTCCTCTTAATCTAAAATTTATGAGTTTTCTTCTTTCAAATCCGAAAAACTTGGGTTTTAATGGGAATTTTGGATTGAGATAAAAATAATTCATCTTTATATTATATCATAAAGATTTGTGTTATTCTATGGTTATTAAATAAAATTTAAATCTCTTTATTAAATTATGACGAAAATTTTGTAAGCATTGCTTAAAAAAATATGAGATTTGTGATGTTGATTTTTGGGAACTTGTAGTTAATTTAATTTTATACTTATGGGGTATAATTCATCTATTGAAGATACTTTTAAATTTTCTTATTCTGATTGATGTTATTCCCTTATTGAAGATGTTATCTTACTTGTGTAAATGTATTTTTAATATACAGAAAAAGATATAATCTTCTAGTAAAAATATTAATTTTACTTATGTTGTTATAATAAATGTGCGATTCCTTATTTAAAATACTAATTACGTTTGTTTTTTATATTCGAGATGTAATTTTTATATTTACAAATAAAAAATGCCTATTAGGTTGACCCAAATAAACTATAAAAAAGAAAGAAAAAAGAATAAATGTTTCTAACAAATTCCGTGTTAGCCATTACAAGGTATACAGTAAAAGAAATTATGGCATCCGTCACCTTCAATTCCTAAATCCGATTATGAGTAAGCTTAAATTTGAATTTTTTCACGTTGATTCCCCTATAAAGTCAACTGATTGCTTGTTGGTTAGGACCTAATCCAATCAAAACAGTCAGATTTGGATAACTCCGTCTATTAATAAATCCAAGTACTTATAGTGGCTAAAATATAATAGAATAAAATGTCAAAGAATAAGAAAAATGAAGGGAATAGGAAAAAAATACAAAAGAAAGCAAAGTAAGGAAGTTGAAATGAGAAAATTTATTTTTTATTTGATTTTTTAACACAAGGAAAGGAATGAATTAATATCAAATGTAGTGGTTGACATTACCATAATTATTTTTAAAATATTTTCTCTCATTGAACATGGTATCATTGACATCTCTAGACTTAAATATTTCAATCTAAGTCGTGCAACGATTTAATAATATTTTTAAAAATATATAATTTAAGAATTCGATATTACATTTTTTTCTGGAGGAATTCGATATTACATTTTTTTTAAAATTAATCTTAATTGGGCTTAGACTGACTCCTACCAGTTTAAAAATTCATAAAACGAAAATTAATACATGTGAGAGGGAGACATGTAGGGGGGAGGAAAACAAATTGGCAGAACAAAGGTGATCAATTTATTTCAAAAATCATGGATTTAAATAGTAGTTACAGGGTTGATGGAAGAGAACTTGGCAAAATTAAAGTGATTAATTATTGAGATTTAACTTTTTTCAAGCTATTTAAATCGCTTCCTCCTCTACTTCACATATGTATCCAAGCTAATTTACAAGTACACCAACATTTTAGGCGTACAATTTCACTTTTCTAAGGTACTATTCTTTTATGTATATGAAGCAGATACCCGATGAAATTATTGAGATACCATCATTATCAATAATAATTAATAAAAAAGTTAAATACATTACGATAGTAATATTGTGTATCATTATATATTTATCTATTTGGTTTATAAGCTCCTGTCCATATTGTCAGACAAGAGTGGGTTGCTCTAGTGGTAAGCACCCTCCACTTCCAACCAAGAGGTTTTGAGTTCGAGTCACCCCAAGAGCAAGGTGGGGAGTTCTTGGAGGGAAGGATGCCGATGGTCTATTGGAAACAGCCTCTCTACCCCAGGGTAGGGGTAAGGTCTGCGTACACACTACCCTCCCCAGACCTCACTAGTGAGATTATACTGGGTTGTTGTTGTTGTTGTTGTTGTTGTTGTTGTTGTTGTTGTTGTTGTTGTTGTTATTCTCTCCTAAATGTGTAACGGATACAATAAACTTCACCAACAAAGATTGTGGTGGAGTAGTAAGTACTCCTTCATCCTTAACTAGAAGTCTCGAGTTCGAGTCTCTAAGTATAGAGTCGCCTTTGTTAGGGAGCGCTTTAGTCGAACCCCAATATGGATACCGAACACCGGGTGAAAAACAAAAAAAAAATACACTAAACTTCCGAGGGATATTGATTAATGACAATAAAGTTTGCACAATTCCAACGGAGGCAAACAATATATTGTATTTAAACTCATAAATCTATTTAATTGTTTGAGAATACCGACAAGGAAGACCAGCTTAATCCACCTTCGTTAATCACACCCGTGAAGCAAAACGACATTAATGTAATTTACTTGTTATGTTTCGCTTCTCAATATTTAATTTGGCTATTCTTTAAAATTAAATTGGATTAGATTATTTTAATATTGAATATTCAAAGACTATACGAAAAGTAATATAATTTGTCATTCTTCTTTAAAATTAATCAAAGTTCATGTAATTTAACTCTCGAAAAGTGAAATATGATCACTAAATAAAAATGAATGTAATATTTTGTTCAGTAATCCAAATAACTTTTTTTTTTCTAAATATTAAAGGAGAATTCAAGGCGTTGAGATTGAATTTACTCCCATTACTTCATTAGCCATCACTCCATCAGTTTACTTACTCCCTAACTAATTCCTAAATTAATTCTTCTACATCTCTTTCAGTTTGACCCCATTCCTAACCAAAAAGGAAATTTTGATATCATAGTGAAGTGAAGGTCATTTTTCTTAGATTTGTTTTTTTTCAATTCCGACAAAAGAAAAAGATTGAAAAGTGCCGTGAGCTGAAATTTATTTAATTAAATTATATACTCCGTATAAAAATATTGTACACTATCAGTATAGTTTTATTTCATATAACAAGTTATTTATCATGTTTTGTAGGTTATTAGTTTCATGTAAGTGTCTTTTTACTGTTGGTATGTATTACTTAAACTTCGCATATTATATACATCTTTTTTTTTTGTATAGTCTAGCTTTGAATTTGATTTTAGATGAATTACTTTTGAATTTGTTTTTTTTTTATCCTATATGTAATTTGTAAAATGCATAAATGAGGAAACTAAATTACATAAGGAAGCTCTAAGTAGAGAAGTGAAACTCGAGGAAATATCTTATGATAAATTATAATTTGAATTAAAAAAATAACTTTGCAAATATGTCTTGTATTTTATCTATCAATATGTATGTTATAATTTATCAATCTATTATGAAAAAGACCATATAACTAAAAGAAAAAAACCATTGCAATTTTGGGGACATACTTCGGCAAAGTACACAAATAACCGTTCTTAAAGATGCTATATAGATATTGGCCAATACTATTTTTGTCCTAAAAATTTGAATTAAAAATTTTAACTTTAAAACTTTGTGTCTTAATAAATTAAACTAAAAAACTGAAACTAAACATATTACTAATTACTAAAGAACAATCCTTAACTCTTAACGCATGCTTCGTACAAAGTGGCCAGAATTCGTACCAAGAATTTGAAAAGGACAAATAATAACAGTAAACATATTGGAAGTTCCGTACCACTTGAAGTATCCCAAAAAAAAACCTCGTCAATGGACTTACGTGGCACAAATGTAAAGACAACATAAAATAATGCCCACTAAAATTCATTAAATTATTCCAATTTTTGTAGCTAAAAGAATTGGTCATATTCAACATAAAACAGTGAGTCCAAAAAATGAAAATGACCCTACGTGCAACTTTCACGGAGATCTACCTTTTAAAAAATTAAGTCATTTTGAAAAATACAATAGATATAATATTATTTTAATTCAAACATCAAAATCAAACACCATTAAAAAAACAATAAATACCCTCTTCAATTTTTTTTAATTATATTTTGTAATTACTGGCCCCTGAAACTCCATATAGCCATGAAACATTACAACTTCAATTCAGCTGACCTCCCTTCTTCATTGTCCCTCTCTTTACCCATATTTTTTTTAAAAATCATTTTAGGGATCAACTAAGAATAAAAAAAACTAGGACAATAAAAAATAAACTTTTAACATATTACGTTATGAATTTACTTCAGTACCATTTGATAGTAAGTGTGATCCTAACCTTGCTATTCTTACTTTCACTAGCAAGAGATTTTTTGCTCGTAATATATATATACCTTAATATTTAATAATATAATCTTACTTCTTGAAATGAGAGTTAATTTAATTGTCAAATGAGGAATGTAATTTCTTGTAATACTTCGTGCAAATTTTAGTTAATGACATAATTACAAAAAATCACTTAAGGATTTTTTCACATATTTATTTTCCTTCACAATATAAATCTCAAAGTCAAACAATTTTTCTGATCAAGTCTCACTTTTGTTTGTGCCAGCCACTTCATCTTTCATCTACCAAAAAAAAATGCTATATATACATAGTTATGTATACTTCCACCATGTTTGACTTGCCATAATCCTCCACATCATATACATAGTCATCTACAACAAGAAAACCTCATTCTTGTTTTGTTTGTACAACTTGTTATAGTACTATCTCTTGACTTATTATTCTTGGTTGCAATAATAACTGGTCTCAGTTCAAAACAAATCAAAGTAAGCTATATAAATCCTCTATATACGTATTGTCCTTTCTTGTCCCATTTATAGTTAGTCTTTGGCTCTTTGCTTCCTTTTTTATCCCATTGATAGTTAGTCTTTGGCTCTTTACTTTCTTTTAATTAATACTACTTTATCATCACCATTACTACTCTACAAGAAGCCAAACGGTCCCTAAAAAAAAGTACTCCATCAATATTAAACTCCATTCAACTTCAGATTTTCAGTTACAACTTCTTGAAATGCTTTATCAATAGCCAATTTCAAGAATCCCCTTTATTCTACCAAAGAAAAAATTGATACTTTTGATCTCCAGGCGGAAATATCTTTTAAGGTAGGGTAAGATCTGCGTATATACTATTCTCCCCAAACCCCACTGTTGGGGTTACCCTAGATTTGCTATTGTTGTTGTTGTTGATCTCGAGGCGGAGATACCTTCAAGGTAGAGGAAGGTCTCTGCGTACACACTACCATCCTTAGACCTCCTTCGAGGCGGAAATCATCTATAATTATAGTGGGTTAGAAAGCGTCAGTTCTTATATCGAGACGGTAAAATATCTATCTTGGCAACAAGCATCAAACACGTCATTAACTGATAGTTTATCTTCCGAATCAGTTAATAAAAGTATGGGGAAAGTGAGAGGATTCAGGATTGGAAGAAGGCTAGTGAGAGTTTTCAAGTGGTTTATTCATAGGAGAAGAAGGGGAAGAATCAGCTACAAACGGTTAGGATCCTCTAATTATGCAACAAGAGCAATTTCAAAGCTATGTAATTTGGGAAATTTGTTGAAGTATGGTGCTAAAGGTCTTAATTTTACAAGACCAAATTCGGGTTATATTCGGGTCGGGCAAGATTTCATGGAGCAGAAGGAAATGATTGTACCAAAGGGTCATTTGGCTGTGTACGTTGGTGAAAAAGAGGATAATGCATGTAGAGTTTTAGTGCCTGTGATTTACTTTAATCATCCTTTATTTGCTGATTTGTTGAGAGAGACTGAAATGGAATATGGGTTCAATCATTCGGGTGGGATCCAAATCCCTTGTCGGATATCCGAATTCGAGTACGTTCAATCAAGAATCGCCGCCACGGGTGGTGGTGGAAGACGCCGTGGAAGGCAGAGCTGGAGGCACAAGTACTGGTGAGTTGTGATCAGAGACTAATCTGAAATTTAAAAGTATACTATTTTTTTTTAATAAATGTTTATGGAGAAAGTAGTGTAAGTAGTTTTTGATTCACTACTTAATTTCCGCTCCGATTATGACCATGTTAAGGTTTGTTATTCTGTTTTAGTGATCAGTTCTCTAGTTTCTTTGATTCCACTCGGTCTCTTTTCCGGAAGTACGGAAGCTTAGTTTAATATTTTATTTTGTCCTTTCTAAAAAGAAAGAAAAAAATGTATGTAAAAGTTTTTACAGTTATGTCAAAGCTTGGGTTCTTAGGGTGTGGATGATATAATATTTGTACAGAGTATTTGTTGAATTTCTTCGACCTCAATTTACCTTAATTCTTAGAGTAACTGTTTATGTGAATTGGCCAAAATAGAATGATTTTTCTTTGACAAAATAAAGAAAAGTGATTTTTTTTACAAAATTTCTATTAGTTAAGTGACAATTTAAGCGATCAACTCACTAAATGAACCATGTTACATGACTTTCGGTCTATCCAAATCTTTAGGTTGATGCATTGTGGAGGTTTTTCAAGAAAAGAGATTGAAAGAAGCGAGAAATTTTTTTCGACAAAGGACGTTCAATATATATTATACACCTTTAAAATCTAATAATTTATTTATATACACAAGTGTAATTTTTCAATCGACTTTGGATAATGTAACTTCGAACGTGGTCACCACCAGTACGCTATATGACAATAGAAAGAATGATAACGTATAAAACTTTACTCCATTCGTTCAAACCAACTTATCATGCAATTAAATTTATCGTTACGTAACGACGGAAAGTGTCACTTTATGGAACGACGAATTTGGTGTGGTGGCGTCGTTTCCTTACTTTTTTTCTCTCATCTTGCCCTTCATTATTATTAAATAATCATATTTTATCGTTTATCATACTTTTTTATATAATAATTCTACTTTGTATCATATTTTTTCTTAGTAATATTGCAAGTTTATTTTTCATATTGTTGGTGTTTGACATCATGCGACGACGGTAAACGATACAATTTATCCAAACGTTGTATTCATCAAACAATACAATACAATGCAGTAAAATACAACACGATACATTATGAAAACGACATGTAACAATATAATCCAAACAAGCCGTAAGGTCTCAATTACTTAATCATGAGAAATTAAACTTTAGTATCCTTTTTACTCTGAATCAGAAACAACTACATCCACTTTAAGCTGTCAATTACTTAAGCATGAGATAACATGGGCAATTATTATTTTAAATATTCTTTTTATGGTACAAGCATTCTGTTGTTTTATTCATTACCAGTATGCTATATGGCAATGATAATAATGAATACATAAAAACTTTGCTTCACTTTTCTATCCAAATCAGAAACAAACAAATCCACTTTAAGCTGTCAATTTATCTGATTATGAGACAATTCTGGTACTCTATCACATGGTTGTTTTATTCACCATCTGTTTGCTTTGTGACAATGAGAAGAATGGAAACATACAAAAAATTTGAACTATATTCTTTTTAAACCTGAATAAGAGACAAGTAAATCAACATTTAAGCTGTCAATTAGTTTATAATATGGTCATAAATGGAGCATTATTTTTCTTTCTGGTACTCTTACAATATGATTGTTTTATTCATCACCAGTATGTCATATGACAAAAGAATGGGGACAAAAATTAAAAAAAGGCAGCCCGGTGCACTAAGCTCCCGCGATGCGCGAGGTCCGGGAAAGAGCCGAACCACAAGAGTCTATTGTATATAGCCTTACTCTGCATTTCTGCAAGAGACTGTTTCCACAGCTTGAGCATGTGACCTCTTGGTCTCATGACAACAACTTTGCCAGTTACGCCAAGGCTCCCCTTCAAAAATTAAAAATAAAAAAGTAATATTTCATTAGGGCAACCCGGTGCACTAAGCTCCCGCTATGCGCAAGGTCCGGGAAAGGGCCGGACCACAAGGGTCTATCGTACGCAGCCTTACCCTGCATTTCTGCAAGAGGTTGTTTCCACCGCTCAAACCCGTGACTTCCTGGTCACATGACAACAACTTTACCAATTACGCCAAGGCTCCCCTTCATTATAAACAAAGAAATCATAGGCATTATTGGTTTTGCATTAGCGTTTTGTTTGTTTCATTCAACACCTGTGTGTATTTGATAACAGTAGTGCCCAAGCCAGTTTAGTGTACTAGCTAAATCCCACCAGCATAATTACCCGATAACTACATATGGAAGAAATTATCTAACGATTTTTCTATGCTCAGATTAGAACCCTAATATCTCATGATTGTTCGCTCATTTCATTGACCGCTAGGAAAAACTTGTGGATGCAATACCAGTAGGTTGTATAACAATGAGAAGAATGAAAGCATATAAAACTTTGCTCACTTTCTCTAACCAGTATGATATGTGAAATAAAGAAGTCTTGGAGTTGAAAAAGGCATTGAAGCTCTATTACAGTGCATTACACTTATCAATGTTTTTGACAAAATATGGTACAATAGGCCTGGAAACAACTCAATATCCCAAGATTGAGATGACATAGAAGAGAACATTGAAAAGAAACAAAGTGCAAATGGTTAGTAGATATTGCTTACTGAATCCGACTCATTTGCCTCTCCTCAAGTTTCTGGCTATGCATTAAAAGAAGGTAAAATAACAGATTATGATTAAATTCTCCGCTACTTCCAAACTACCAAAGCAATATGGTGCCAACAAACTACCAAGCAGCAATCCAGAGTGAACATGAGAATGTCAAAACAGATAAGAGTACTCGCAGAAATTTATTTAAACACTTGAAGTTGATGTTGTCCTCTTTCTGTGTAAGGATGAAACACCAGACATACTAACCGCCGAATCATCATTTTATCCATGTGAGAATTTAATTACTCATCAAAAATTCATACTTGTAATGCCAGTTACTGCCTTCACGGGTTAGCATAGATATTAAACTTGCTTAAGACGCATATTCTACAAATAATATTCATCCACGCTTCACACGTTGATCTGATAAAACCAGAAAACAATGGCGGATGACCAACGCTAAAGGAGCTAACAGAGGCATAAAGGTAATGTCAGTATTTACCCCTCCATGAATACCATTTCAGTTTCAACTGAAACAACAAAGGGGGTACCCCTAAAATTCCACGTGTCAGCCGTGGATCATACACATCAAACTGCACCCGAGTAAAAGAATCTAAAATAACCTGGGCAGGCACAGCAGGCAAAAGTACAGGGAGAGCTTCAGCTGGCACACTTCCAGCCAATTCTCGAGCCTTCTGCAAATGCGAATTAGCGACAGATGCCATTTCAAATACTGCATCACAAAGAGCCTCGCGCGAGTCCTTTCTGATCTCTGACTGACCACTTTGGTGAACCAACAATCCGTGTTTCTCAGCCACCTTGGCTGGTATATATGAAAACTGATGGTTTCGACTAGCATGGTATGGCAGTGATTTAAGCAGCAAAAGAAGGCCGCTTGCCTTACCAATATGTGAAGCAGCATGGTCTGCCGTTGTGGATCTAATACCACCTGCTTGAAGTGTAGAGTACAAAATAGTTGAAGTTGTGTCCTCAGCATATCGCTCCAATTCTTCAACAGTTTGTGGAATTTCATTATTTTCTCTTTTTGCATCATTTATTAGAGCTTCCACGGCTCGTTTCAGCCAACTTTTGCTAACCTTGTGCTCAGATACCACAGAAGCGAGGGCCTGAGCTACTGGATGCTCAATTAACTGGTTGGAATAGATCTTGTCCAAAGCTTCTTGCCACCACAGCAAGCGCATAAGACCAATTCTCGGATCAGAAGCAACGTCCATAGCTCGGGACGTCTCCACATTGAAAGCTCGGAGTGCAAATGCAGCCTTCCGCATGTTTATAGGAAGTTCAAGAAGGCAAAGGTAGTGATGATAATCATAACTTCGTACTTGCTGCACACAATAGGATAAAGCAGCTCTTACACCACCGGATGAGGAAGCACCATTCATTTCAATCCCTAGTGCGGTTTTCCTACAGTCATTAGCATGAGTATAAATATCAACAACATAGCATCAAGTACAGATGAACTATTAATATAGGGAAGGAAGAGAAGCAGGGAAAGACAACCATTTCTTTTTCAGCAAGAAAACAAAATGAAAAGGAGAAATAGAACTGATTTATACCTATATTCATACATACAAATTAACTTGGCATGACATGGAGGACAGGCAATACACGGATATGACAAGTCGATATATGCTTCAACAGACCTTAAAGGGTTTCTGGAAAAACTATTTGGCTTTGAATTGTTTTCCATTTCATCAAAGAATTGTTTTATAAGAGTTATTAGACAGTGGACGACAACCAGGGTTCAACATTATTTCTTGTTTCTTGCATGAGGAAAAACATTATTGTCAACCTTTCGCTGCTGAAATGTATAGCTGGGAAACGGGTAGACTGGTATTCTGTATGGGGTAGGTTTAAATGGGTTATGAAGAAACAGAATTAAATGCAAACCTGTCCATTCTAAGCGGTGTCTTAAGAAAATGCATAAAACAGCAACTAAGGAGAACATAGAAGAGTACATGGAGAGGACTCCTAGTACACAGGTAGCAAAAGGCCCAATTTTCCTCCTCCCTTTTCCTTTTCATCTCTAAAGCCAGATTCAACGGAGCAACTGCTTCTAGCTTCAATCGCTTTACGACTCACTATGCTCTTCCAAATCGCATCCTTTCTCCAATTAGAAGCCTAATACAACATTTCACATCGCCTTGTAACTTTAAGCGTGGAACAACACTATTAATAATACTATTTCTAAGGATAATGAACACGAGTAAGTTTAGTAGGGAGTACAGAACGAAACACAAATTGATCCACTTCTAAGAAAGCTTAAAATGTATTGGCTCAATGTTACGTAGACCATTCCTAATCTATTCCTTTAAGAAGAATTTAAAGTAAATTTCTTGAAGCATTACAGGAGCTTGAGGTCTTCCTCCCTCCCCCACAAAAAGAGAACTTAGTCACTCTTATGAAACAGAATAGAAGAGAAATGGTACTTATTTGACGAGCCTTAGGGGTTGCAAGACATTTTACTTCCAAATATTTACCACAAGGACAACGGAAACCCTATATATGACACTCTAGGCATACCACATCGGCAAAGCGCGGAAGAGATGTTGGGTTATAAGGAAGCAAACATTAGACCCTAATGACACACTCTAAAGCCGTGCATATCTAGATCCAAAGCGGACAATATCACCGGTGGACTAGGCTATTATAGAAGCCATGGGAGCCACTCCGCGTGCAACCTTGGGAAATGGTGGGGCAAACCTCAGTGTTCAACTGCATTTAGGAAAATTCACATCTTTGAGAAGGTGGTGGAACAAACCTCAGTTGGAGCGCTGAGTCCCTATGGAGGTGTGTACATGTAAATACCCTAGGCAAATCTCACATCGGCAAAACACATAAGATATGTTGCGTATATAAGGAAACAAGCCTCAGATACTATTGACGCATTTTAAAGCCGTGCGGACCTAGGTCCAAAGAAGACAATACCACTAGTAGGTTGGGTTGTTACACTATAATACATCAAAACATGAGTTTTATGACCTCAAGAATGAATGCGACAATAACACAACCATCAAACTGTACAATCACACTTGAAAGGGCAATGCTTGCAATGAAACTATGCGACCAAAAATTAGAATTGGGAACAAAAAAAAAAAATCCAATTCTAAGATCAAATTTATAGATTGTTGCTTAATTGTTGGATTCAAACAACTATGCACACCCCGGCTACCTTCATGCTCAAGAAATGAAAGGATAGTTATGCTTCACAACAGTAAAAAAAAGTTTTTCTCCTACTGAAACAAAAGAAATGGTCATACAAAATTTAATCTATTATACGAATCATATTCCTAATAATATATCTAAGAGGATTAAGAAAATTCAGCAAATAGCAAGGGAAAGAACTCTAAAAAATGCGAAGTTTCTATCTTTTAGCTGTAATTTCAGATGCTAACAAAATGCAAAGTGGGGGCAATTCATCTAAGTTTAAGAGCTTAAAATCAAGTATAGCTAAGACAATATGCTTAAAATGGATCGAAACTATCCCAAACAATTAAGTATACCTCAGATAATATTCACTAAAAATCACAGAAAAAACAAAGGACAAGAATTTTTGACAAAATTACAGAGAGAAAAAGGGAAACATACAATTTGATTCCGTCAGTGGAAGAGAACGTAAGCAGTTCCAGAGGACACAGAGAGGAGTTGTGGTGGCAAGATTTTGAAAGTGGTGGTGCTATTGGCCGATGCGTGGCCTTCTTTTCAGAAATGGATCTCTTTCAAACGCCAAAGAACAAGAATAGAAGATGCTATGGGCTTTGGTCAACTTGCATTGTTTTGGGCTCATTTTCTTAAACTATTGCATTTCAATAAATTGCAGAATTTTATGACACTTACCTTTTGATCCCGTTTGTCTCTTGGGCATAATTTTAAGGTCAAACTTGAAGTTTCCTCACGGGGCAAGCGGGACAAAAATGAAAAAATGACACTGTATAGCCGCTATAAAAATAATAGCCGAAAAATGTATAAAATTTATATATATTTTGTATATGTTTACTCGTAAAACGGTACAGTTGAATTTATACGTAGTTTCTAGACTAGTGAATTAATTCGATCCTGAAATAACAAGATAATTGAAGAAAAATATAACACTTAGCCTTGATAGGAAGACGAAATGACAGAAATAAAGACTCTGGTAGTGAAGCCTCTGGGCGCAATAGTAATAAGAACAGAAAATAAGAAGATAAAATTCATTAGAGCTTTGAGTAGATTGTAGTATTAGTTTGCCAGAAAATTCGTCCTCTTACAATGATAACATAACTCACTATTTATAACTACGTCTAGGAAAGGAGGTCCTAGGATCGTGCCCTTCTTTAATGTCAATTATGAGGGTCATTGAGATGTAACGGTGAGCATAAATGTCAAATTCCTTGTAACGGGCAACGTACTTTATGTTGTGGAATATTCTCCATTAAATGCTACCGGGAGAAGAGTATTTATTGCATCCTTATGAGCGTTATTCTTTCCGGTGACAGACAGGACTATTGCCTTCGATTTTGGCTATCCCCCGTCTTAGGTTCCACGTGTCCCTCTTTTGGGCGGCCACGTAGCATAGAATATTTTACCCTATACAGATAGTCTCCCTGCTTTTCGGTGACATAACTGCGTGTCACCGGAAAGTTGGCACAAACACTCTTTTGGCGGGAATTACTATGATCCCTTCTAAAGGCTTCTGACGATTGATTAGACGCACGTCTCTCCGCATTTAATGCCCCGAACACGCATCATCCCACGATTTATCACATCTTTTGCCAATTATCGAGATAATCATAGCCATAAATTTAGCCGCCAAAACTTTTACTTATACGCATCACCCTTCTCCCCTTATAATCCATAATTTTCCAAGTTTTCTATAACCTTTCGTGCTGTTAATAAACCTTTCTTTAACTCCCTTCAAACAAAAAAAGCTTTTCTTTCATCCAAATGGCTTCTTCTTCAAAGAACGTTAGCTCTTCAAAGGGCAAGAACAAAGCCGAGGATGTTGCTCCTCTAACGGTGGATTCCATCATTCCTAGAAGTCTTGTTACAACAAAAGACTTCAAAGAGAAATTCCCTTCGGCTCTCCCTCACACATGGGCTATTGAAGATATCCTTCTTCCATCCGTACTTCCAGTATTCCAGTTATGAAGGAAGACTGTTGTTGCCATGATTTGGATATTATTGCTCCTGATCTATCAGAGCGAGTGACCCTTCCCAAGGAGGATTTTATATATTTTTACACGTATCCATTTACTTTGGGTGTGTTCTCTTTGAATGGAGAGCTTGACTCCGTTATTGCGGAGTTCTGCTTCTGGTATCAGGTATGTTTGGCACAAGTAGGTCCTTTTGTTTGGAGAACGATTGCCTGTCTTCGACGCATGTGCCAAGATAGGGGAGAGGAGCTATCTTTAGCGGGGGAATAATAAATTTCAGCAAACATGGACACCATGCTCTGTTATCTAGCATGGATGATGACAACAATCGTGGGTGGATAGAACGATTTATTGCAGTTGCCACCAATCAGATATGGACTTATGTATAAATGACCTCGGATTCAAATTTTGATGATTTCAATAGCTCTGTATGGTGATTTTGGACTTAGGAGTGTGTCCGAAAAATTATTTGAAGGTCCGTAGTGAAATTTGGCTTAAATTGCTGAAAGTGAATTTTTGGGAAGTTTGACTTTTTGATATCGAGGTCGGAATCCAATTCTGAAAATTGAAATAGGTCCGTAATGTGAAATGTGACTTGTGCGCAAAATTTGAAGTCATTTCGGATTGATTTGATATGTTTCGGCACAAGATGTAAAATTTAAAAGTTCAAAGTTCGTTGATTTTTAATTGAGGAGTAATTCATCGTTTCAATATTGTTAGGTGTGATTTGAGGCCTCGAGTAGGTCCATGTTATGTTATGGAACTTGTTGATATAATTGGTTGAGGTCCCGAGTTGTAGGTGGTGGAGTTGGAGTGACTGAATCTCCAAAAGATAAAACTGGTAGTACCTCAAAAATATCTAAGTGATGACCTGAACTTGTGAAGTATGATTGGGTTTCAAAGAAGGAAACATCAACGGACATAAGGTACTGCTAGAGGTCAGGAGAGTAGCATCGATACCCCTTTTGTGTTCTCAAGAAATTTAGAAATACGCACTTAATAGCACGAGGAGCTAACTTATTTGTTCCTGGAGTAAAGTTATGGACAAAAGAAGTGCTTCCAAAGATACGGGGTGGAATAGAGAACAAAGATAAGTTGGGAAACATGACAGAGAATGGAACTTGGTTCTGTATAGCTGAAGATGGCATACGATTAATAAGATATCAAGATGTAAGAACTGCATCCCTCTAAAAATGCAACAGAGCATGAGATTGTATGAGTAGGGTACGAGCAGTTTCAATAAGATGTCTATTCTTTCTTTCAGCTACCCCATTTTGTTGAGATGTGTACGGACAAGATGCTTGATGAATAATCCCATGAGATTTCAAGAAGCCGAGGTAAATGGGAGCGAGTATGCTTACCGAGCTGGCATAACTCACACTCTAGAGCTAACAAGTGAGATAAACCAGATACCATTTTCTGAAGTTTTGACAAACTGGGATGTCCCAACTGTTTATATAATAAATCTGGTGAATCAGTAATATGACAAGTTGCAGAAGGAAGATAAGATGTGAGTCTATGTGATTTAGCAAGGATAAGGTAATAAAGTCTGTTTGATTCAGGCCCAGTACTATCACGACCCCAAATTTCCTCTGTAGGATGTCGTGATGGCACCTAATCTTTAAGACTAGGTAAGCCTATCAATGCGAAATAATAATAAATATCTGAAATAAATAAACTACAATTCAAAATAATTTCAACTCCCAAAATCCGGTAGAAATAAGTCACAAGTTTCTAAGAATTTATCCTCAATGTCTCTATATAACAGAGTCTAAAAAAATAAGGAAGCAACATAACAATAATAGAAGGGGACTCCGGAGTCTGCGGACGCTCGCAGATATACCTCGAAGTCTCCGTGCACAGGTACTCACTGATATCTGGGCTGGTAAGAAGTACCTGGATCTGTACAAAAAGATGTGCAGAAGCGTAGTATGAGTAAACCACATCGGTACCCAGTAAGTGCCAAGCCTAACCTCGGTAGAGTAGAGTGACGAGGTCAGGTCAGGCCCTACTTGAAAATAATAATTTCATGGTAAAATATTTATAAATATAATAAAATAAAATTAAAATGGAAATGAATCAAATAGCATGTCACCATTTAATTACACAAAATAATGGCAAATAATATCTCGGGGAATCAATACATAATTCTTTTCAACTTTAAGAAAATCACAACAAATAATCAAAGGCAACTGCGGCCATAAATCAATATCAACCAGGGCACTCCCGAGGTACCACCTCGTACTCCCAAATTATAAATAAATTCACAATATCTTATTTTCTTATCTCACCGCGGGAGCCTTCACAATTTATTTTAAAGAAAATATTTTTTTCCGAAATAGCATCTCGCGTTTTAGCCATCCTTATCACACCGCATGACTTCTAGTAGTTCCCCCTACTAGCCACGCGTATCAAGCCACCCTTATCTCACCGTGTGCATTTCAATACCCAGACCTTATACCACCACATGCGTATCAACATCACAATATATAACAATTTGCACCTCAAGTGCTTAAATAATTTAACTTGCCAAAATACTTCAACAACAATATTTTTCCACAATAAATAGCTCACGACTCCATCACAATGAGTACGAAAATCTTACAAAAAATAATATTCAGGAATAAATAATTCAGCAAAATAATATTTTAAATCTTTAATACGATGCTTCAATACCAAATTTAAAAATGTCAAATACTTCATATTAATAATATTTAATTTAAAGAAAATCAACTTCAAATAATGCACAGAATAAAAGAAATCAAGTTTCAACTAAACAGGTAATACAATTAGCAGGAAAAGGTCAAGCAACTTTAAAATATAACCATTAAATGAATGATGAAGAATATATCATAATAAAATAGTTTAATTAACGCGCAACATTGATCTACACAATTTAAAAATAAAATCTTTCACATTTAGCCTGTGTACACACTCTTCACCTCATGTACACGACTTCCAACACATTACAATTTATCACTTCAATACCAATCGTAGGGGGAATTTCTCCTACACAAGGTTAGACAAGTCACTTACCTCGACTTGCTCTAATTTAACCAAGTAGTATGCCTTTTCCTCTATTTTCCGACTCCGATCGACTCGTATCTAATCATAATTAATTCGATATAGTCAACAAAAATTATAGGAATCAATTTCATAAGAAAATACTATATTTTTCAATAAAATCCGAAATTAGCTCAAAAATCGCCCGTGGGGCCCACATCTCGGAATCCGACGAAACTTGCAAAATTAGATAACCCATTCAATTACGAGTCCAACCATACTAGTTTCACTCAAATACGACTCTGAATCGACACTGAAATCTCAAAAATTCATTTTTATGAGATTTCTAAAATATTTCCCCAAATTGCCATCTCAATACACTAATTAAATGGTGAAAATAATGATATATTCGTGTATATTGACCATATCCGAGTTAGAATCACTTACCCAAATATTTTTCCTTGAAAATTTGTCAAAAATCGCTTCTGCTCAAGCTCAAGTTCGCCAAAAATGGCAAATGGGACGAAATCCCATCTCTTATAAATCTGCCCAGGCAGCCTTCGGGACTGGGCCTCGATCGTGGCTTCGATCATGGCCTTCGAGCCTAGGCTTCGATCGTGGCTTCAATCACAGGCTCGCGCCTGGACCTTGGTCATGGCCTCGATTATGGCATCGAGCCTGGTCCTTCGATCATAGCCTCGAGCCTGGCATCAAGCCTAGGCCTTCGATCATGGCATCGAGCCTGGGCCTTCGATCATGTCCTCGATCATGACCTCGAGCTGGGCTCGATCCTTAGCCTCATCCCTGGCTTCGACCTCAGGCTCGATCCTGAGCCTCGTCCCTGGCTTCAACCCTGGCCATCGACTCAGGGCTCGATATCTGGGCTCGATCACAGCCCAGAATATTCAGCAGAAGAGAAAAATTGCAGCAGCTTTTTAAGTCCAATTTTTGATCCGTTAACCATCCAAAACTCACCCGAGGCCCTCGGGACCTCAACCAAATATACCAACAAGTCCTAAAACATCATACAAATGTATTTGAAACCTCAAATCACATAAAACAACACTAAAATCACGAATCATGCTCCAATTCAAGCTTAATGAAACTTAGAATTTCCAACTTCTACATTCGATGTCGAAACCTATCAAATCAAGTCCGATTGACCTCAAATTTTGCACACAAGTCATAAATGACATAACGGAGCTATAAAAATTTTTGAAATTGGATTCCGACCCCGATATCAAAAAGTCAACTTTCCGGTCAAACTTCCAAATTTTAAATTCATGTTTTAGCCATTTCAAGCCTAACTTCACTACGAACTTCCAAATAAAATTCTGATCATGCTCCTAAGTCCAAAATCACTATACGGAGCTGTTGGAATCATTAAAATTCTATTCCGGGGTCATTTGCACATAATTAGACATCCGGTCACTATTTGAACTTAAACTTTTAATTTTTCATCAAAAATCCATATCTCGGGCTAGGGACCTCAGAATTTGATTCCGGGCATATGCCCAAGTCCCAAATCATGATATGGATCTACCGAAACTGTCAAAACACTGATCCGAGTCCCTTTTACTCAAAATGTTGACCAAAGTCAACTTAGTTGAGTTTTAAGCTCTAATTCACATTTCAATCCATTTTCACATAAAAGGTTTCCGAAAAATTTTATGGATTGTGCACGCAAGTCGAGTAATGATAAATAGTGATTTTCGAGGTCTTAGAACACATAATTAATTATTAACTGATGACATTTTGGGTCATCACATTCTCCACCTCCAAAATAAATGTTCGTCCTCGAACGGAGTTAAAAAAAGTACCTGAGCTAGTAAATAAGTGTGGATAACAGCTGCGCATATCATGCTCGGTCTCCCAAGTCACCTCCTCGACTGGATGACCCCTCCACTGAACCTTCACGGAAGCAATGTTCTTTGACCTCAGCTTTCGAACCTGCCTATCTAAAATAGCCACTGGTTCCTCAACATAAGATAGATCTTTGCCCAACTGAACCGAACTGAAGTCTAACATATGAGACGGATCGCCGTGATATTTCTGAAGCATAGAAACATGGAATACTGGATGAACTGCAGAGAGACTAGGTGGTAGTGCAAGTCTGTAAGCCACCTATCCAAATCTCTCAAGAATCTCAAAAGGTCCAATATACCTAGGGCTCAACTTGCCCTTCTTCCCGAACCTCATCACCCCCTTCATAGGTGAAACCCGGAGCAGTACCTGCTCACCAACCATGAATGCAACATCACGAACCTTCCGATCCGCATAACTCTTCTATCTAGATTGGGATGCACGAAGTCGATCCTGAATCAACTTAACCTTTTCCAGGGCATCCTGAACCAAGTCTGTACCCAATAGCCTAGCCTCACCCGGTTCGAACCAACCCACTGGAGACCGGCACTGCCTACCATACAAGGCCTCATACAGAGCCATCTGAATGCTCGACTGGTAACTGTTGTTATAAGCAAACTCAGCAAGTGGTAAGAACTGGTCCCAAGCACCCCCAAAATCTATCACACACGCACGAAGCATATCCTCTAATATCTGAATAGTGCGTTCGGAATGCCCGTCTGTCTGAGGGTGAAATGCTGTACTCAACTCCACACAAGTACCCAACTCTCGCTGTACAGCCCTCCAAAACTGTGAGGTAAATTGTGTACCCCGGTCAGAGATCATAGATTCTGGTACGCCGTGAAGTCTGACAATCTCGCGAATATAGATTTGAGCCAATTGCTCGGAAGAGTAGGTAGTCATCACATGAACGAAATGAGTTAACTTGGTCAACCTATCCACAATCACTCAAACTACATCAAACTTTCGCTGAGTCCGTGGAAGTCCAACAACAAAATCCATAGTGATCTGCTCCCATTTCTATTTTGGAATCTCTAACTTCTGAAGCAATCCACCCGGTCGTTGATGCTCATATTTCACTTGTTGGCAATTTAGACACCAAGATACATATTCCACTATGTCTTTCTTCATTCGCCTCCACCAATAGTGCTGTCTCAGGTCCTGATACATCTTTGTAGCACTCAGATGAATGAAGTATCACGAACTGTGAGCCTCTTAGAGAATCAAATTACGCAAACCATCTACATTAGGCACATATAGCCTGTCCTGCATCTGTAATATACCGTCATCTCCAATAATGACTTCCTTGGCATCACAGTGCTGAACTGTGTCCCTAAGAACAAGCAGATGGGGGTCATCATAGTGATGCTCCCTGATACGATCATAAAGAGAAGACTGAGAAACCACACAAGCCAAAACTCAGCTCGGCTCGGAAATATCCAACCTGACAAACTGGTTGGCTAAGGCCTGAACATCCAAGGCTAAAGGCCTCTCCGCTACCGGTAAATATGCTAAGCTGCCCAAACTCTCCGCCTTACGACTCAAGGCATCGGCCACTACATTGGCCTTCCCAGGATGATAGAGAATGGTGATATCATAATCCTTAAGCAACTCCAACCATCTCCGCTGCCGCAAATTAAGATCCTTCTATTTAAGCAGATGTTGTAGACTCTGGTGATCGGTGTAGACCACACAATGGACACCGTACAAATAATGCCGCCAAATCTTTAAGGCATGAACAATAACTGCTAACTCAAGGTCGTGGACCGGATAATTCTTCTCATGTACCTTTAACTGTCTAGACGCGTAGGCAATTACCTTACTGTCTTGCATCAACACTGCGTCGAGACCAATACGCGACGCATCACAATACACAGTATAAGACCCTGAACATGTAGGTAATACCAATACTGGGGCTGTAGTCAAAGCTGTCTTGAGCTTTTGGAAGCTCTCCTCACATTCCTCGGTCCACCTGAACGGAGCACCCTTCTGGGTCAATTCGATCATAGATGCAGCAATAGAAGAGAAACCCTTTACAAATCAGTGATAATACCCTACCAAACCAAGGAAACTCTGGATTTCTGTAACTGAGGACGGTCTGGACCAACTCTGCGCTGCTTCAATCTTCTTCGGATCTACCTTGATTCCCTTGCACGAAACTATATGACCCAAAATTCCCACTGAATCAAGCCAGAATACACACTTTAAAAATTTTGCATATAACTTCTTTTCTCTCAAAGTCTAAAGCACAGTTCTCAGGTGTCGTTCATGATCTTTCCGACTCCGGGAATACACCAGAATGTCGTCAATAAATACAATGATGAAAGAATCAAGATAGGGCTGAAATACACTATTCATTAAGTGCATAAATGTTGTTGGGGCATTGGTTAGCCCAAATGACATTACAAGGAACTCAAAATGACCATACCGAGTCCTAAAAGCAGTCTTCGGGATATCTGGCTCCCGAATCTTCAAGTTATGATAGCTTGAACGCAAGTCGATCTTAGAAAACACTCTGGCACCCTGAAGCTAATCAAATAGGTCATCAATACGTGGTAATGGATACCCTGTTCTTCACTGTAACCTTGTTCAGTTGACGGTAATCAATACACATTCGCATAGAACCATCCTTCTTCTTCACAAATAAGACAGGAGCACCCCAAGGCGATACACTTGGCCGTATGGAGCCCTTATAAAAATATTCCTGTAATTGTTCTTTTAATTCCTTCAACTCTGTTGGGGCCATGAGATATAGTGGAATAGAAATGGGCTGAGTACCCGGTAATAAATCAATGCCAAAGTCAATATCCCTGTCGGGTGGCATACCCAGAAGATCCGCTGGAAATACATCGGGAAAATCCCTTACTACCAGAACTGACTCCACGATAGGAGTATCAACACTAACATCTCTCACATAGGCCAGATACACAACACACTCCTTCTCAACCATACGTTGAGCCTTAAGAAATGAAACATCCCTGCTAGGAACATAATGCAAGGTAACTCTCCACTCTAGCCGTAGTAGACCTGGTATAGCCAACGTCATCGTCTTGGCATAACAATCAAGAATAGCATGATAGGGTGACAACCAGTCCATGCCCAAAATAATATCGAAATCCACCATACTGAGCAATAATAAATCAGCACTGGTCTCAAAACCACTGATAATAATTAAACATGACCGATACACGCAGTCCACAATAATAGATTCACCTACGAGTGTAGATACATAAACAGAAGAACTCAAGGAATCATGTGATACGCCCAAATACGGGGCAAAATAAGATGACACATAAGAATAAGTGGAGCCTGGATCAAATAAGACTAATGCATCTCTATGACATACCAGAATAATACCTGTGATAACAAAATCGAATGCAACGACCTCTGTCCTAGTAGGAAGGGCATAATATCTGGCCTGGACTCCACCTCTAGGGCGACCTCTACCTGTCCGACCTCCACTTCTAAATGGCTGTACAGGTGGAGTGGCAACTGGTGCAGTAATCATGGCCTGAGAAGCCTGAGGGCCCTGTGGAATAGGTGGGGCTTGAGAAATCTGTGGATGTGCACCCCTCCTAAATCTGGGGCAATCTCTCATAATATGACGAGTGTCACCACAATCAAAACAAGCCCTCGGAGGACGTGGCTGCTAGGACTGGCTCGGGCCTGATCGACTAGACTGCCCACTGAAAGCACCCCATACAGGAGGTACAATAGATACTGGCAGTGCATAATATGGAACTTGAGGTCTGGGAGTAGCCGGAATACCACTAGAAGCTGGAAGTGCTGAATGAATAGGATGGATCACATAACCTCTACCATGATGGGCTGCAACTGGGGCACGAGAATTATTATATGTGCTAGAATCTCGGGGTCTCTCTAGTTTCCCTCTCTTCCCTCTCCCGGATTCGCATACCTTCCAATCTCCTAGCAATTGACACCACATGTTAGTATGTGATGTCCATCTCTAGCTCCCGGGCCATACTGTATCTGATATTAGGGTGGAGACCCTCAATAAATCTGCAAACCCGCTCTCGAACAGTAGCAACCAAGGCTAGTGCATGCCTCGCCAAATCACTGAATCGGACCGCATACTCTGACACGATCATAGAACCCTGGAGCAACTACTCAAACTCTGCGCGCCATGTATCTCTAAGACTCTAAGGAACATACTACCTTAAGAATATATCTGAAAATTGAGTCCAAGTGAGTGAAGATGCCTCAACAGGATTATCCAACTCATATGCCCGCCACCAATGGTAGGATGCTCTTCTAAACTAGAATGCCGTGAAAGAAACCCCACTGGAATCCACAATACCCATAGTATGAAGGATATGGTGACATTCCTCCAGAAAACCCTGAGCATCCTCTGAAGCTAAGCCGCTGAAAGTGGAAGAGTGGTACTTCTTGTACCTCTCGAGCATGAGCTGCTCCCCCTCTGAAACTGCTGTCATAATCTCAGGCCAAACTGGGACAACTGGCTGCACTGGTATAACCTCTGGGGCACGGTCAACTTGGGCCCGTGGCTCTGGAGTACAGGCGGTGGGAGTCTATGCTCCTCCCCCGGCCTGAGATGTGGCAGGAGCAAGTGGAATTAACCCTGCCTGAGCTAGAGTGCCAAACATGCTCAAAAACTGGGCAAGGGTCTCCTGCAGTGCAGGAGTAGTAACAAGCATCTCAGGTGCCTGCTCTCCAACTGGAGCTACTGGTGGATCTGGTGCAGCAACTCGTGCAGGTGCTCTGGCTGCACCACGTAGTCTTCCTCGGCCTCTGGCTCAGCCTCTACCTCGACCCCAACCTCTTGCGGCTCTAACAGGGGGCGCGAGTGTCTGATCATCGGATCCAGTTGTGCGTGTCCTCACCATCTGTGAGAGAATAGAAAGATAATGGTTTAGAACTTTTAAATCAACAGTGTGCACGATAAGGAATCAAAGAAGTGAATATTTTCCTAACAGTTCCATAGCCTCTCGAAGATACGTACAGACGTCTCCGTACCGATCCGTAAGACTCTACTAAACCTGCTTGTGATTCATAACACCTATGAACCTAGAGCTCTGATACCAACTTGTCACGACCCCAAATTCCCTTTGTAGGATGGCGTGATGGCACATAGTCTTTAAGACTAGGTAAGCCTATCAATGCAGAATAATAATAAATATCTGAAATAAATAAACTACAATTCAAAATAATTTCAACTCCCAAAACTCGGTAAAAATAAGTCACAAACTTCTAAGAATTTATCCTCAATGTCTCTATATAACAGAGTCTAAAAATAAATAAGGAAACAACATAACAATAATATAAGGGGACTCCGGAGTCTGCGGACGCTGGCAGATATACCTCGAAGTCTCTGTGCATAGGTACTCACTGATATCTGGGCTGGTAAGAAGTACCTGGATCTGCACAAAAAGATATGCAGAAGCGTAGTATGAGTACACTACAGCGGTACCTAGTAAGTGCCAAGCCTAACCTCGGTAGAGTAGTGACGAGGTCAGGTCAGGCCCTACTTGAAAATAATAATTTCATGGTAAAATGTTTAACAATATAAAATAATAAAAATGACAATGGAAATGAATCAAATTGTCACCATTTAATTTTACAAAATAATGGCAAATAATATCTCGGGGAATCAAAACAGAATTCCTTTCAACTTTAAGAAAATCACAACAAATAATCAAAGGCAACTGCGGCCATAAATCAATATCAACAAGGGCACTCCCGAGGTACCACATCGTAGTCCCAAATCATAAATAAATTCACAATATATCATTTTCTTATCTCACCATGGGAGCCTTCACAATTTATTTTATAGAAAATATTTTTTCCAAAATAGCATCCCGCGTTTTAGCCATCCTTATCACACCACATGACTTCTAGTAGTTCCCCCTACTAGCCACGCGTATCAAGCCACCCTTATCTTACCGCATGCGTTTCAATACCCAGACCTTATACCACCACATGCGTATCAACATCACAATATATCACAATTTGTACCTCAAGTGCTCAAATAATTTAACTTGCCAAAATACTTCAACAACAATATTTTTCCACAATAAATAGCTCACGACTCCATCACAATGAGTACGAAAATCTTACAAAAAACAATATTTAGGAATAAATAATTCAGCAAAATAATATTCCAAATCTTTAATACGTTGCTTCAATACCAAATTTAAAAATGTCAAATACTTCATATTAATAATATTTAATTTAAAGAAAATCAACTTCAAATAATGCACAAAATAAAAGAAACCAAGTTTCAACTAAACAGGTAAAACAATTAGTAGGAAAATGTCAAGCAACTTTAAAATATAACCATTAAATCAATGATGGAGAATATATCAGAATAAATTAGTTTAATTAATGCGCAACAGTGATCTACACAATTTAAAAATATAATCTTTCATATTTAGCCAGTGTACAAACTCGTCATCTCGTGTACACAACTTCCAATACATTACAATTTATCACTTCAATACCAATACTAGGGGAAATTTTCCCCACACAAGGTTAGACAAGTCACTTACCTCTACTTGCTCCAATTTAACCGAGTAGTATGCCTTTTTCTCGATTTTTCGACTCCGATCGACTCGTATCTAGTCATTATTAATTGGATACAGTCAACAAAAATTATAGGAATCAATTTCATAAGCAAATACTATATTTTTCAATAAAATCCGAAATTAGCTCACAAATCGCATGTCGGAATGATAGTAGGCTATATTTATGTAATTTAGACACTATTTATACTCTAATTTAGCCGCACTTTATTCATATTTGAATGCTAAAGGATAACAAAATGCTCTAATTAAGAATTTTATGCTTTGCAGGAGCCACTCCGAGCTAGGAGGAAGCTAAAGAGTGTTTTGGAGTCAATATGGAGTGTGGAAGGCCAATCGAATGTTAGCCCGGTCGAAAAGGAGTGAGAAAAGCAAGCGGGGAGGTCCCCTCTAGGTGCGCGGCCTTGGAGTTGACCGCGAATTGAACCGTGCACTGGAGGCAGAACACTGGCTGAAATTCGCGGCCGGATCTGTGGACGAATCCGCGGACGGAGGCCAACAACTCTGGGGTAATTATGTAATTTCTAAGGTGACTAACCTAAACCTATATGAAGCCTAATTCACCCAGAAGAGAAGGAGAGTTGTTTTTAGGAGATTTTGGAGGCAAGAACAAGAGAGAGAAGACGAAGAATTTCCTAAGAGTTTTCATCTTCTTCTTCTTACTTCCATTGTTGATTATGAATTGTTATAGTGAATTTTTATCCATTAATATGAGTAGCTAAACCCATCATCTAGGGTTGATGGAACCAATTGTTGGATGAAGTTTTGACTATGTTTAGATATAATTGGGCCGTTCTTATTCTATGATTGTTCAACTATGTGTTGTGTTGTGATCAATTGAAAGGGCCCTTGATTAATCGTGTCTAGTTACCTTGTGTTGCTTGAGAAAGAACACTTGGTTAGATTGTTGTTGAACAACACCAATTTCGGCTAAATTAATAGATTAATTACTTGAATTTAAAAGCGGGGTTAGAGCTAACGAAGCTTTGGTGGAATAATTCTGAGTTGCATAAATTGTTAACTAGAGTAGTTCGAGAGAATGCTTCTAGTAAAGTATCGTAATTGATCGAGAGATAATTACGGTAGCCCAGAACTCATAATTCTCATAGAGTATTACGACAAGATTATAGCTAATGTGTTGGGAATTATTCTGGCAATTGGGGAAATCAATAGCCCTAGATCCTTTTACCTTTGAATTCAACCTTATTCTTGATTATTGCTAATTTTGTTGTCATTTTTCATTAGATAAAAAAATTCCACTTATGCTCTATTACAAATCTTGCATCCGAAAATTGTCTGAGCTTATCATTAGAATTGTTAAAAGTTGTAGTAATAGGTTAGTTCCCTGTGGGATTCGACTTCGGACTTGAACCAGATTATATTTGCAGCGACCGCTTAGTCCTTTTTACAAGGCATAGTTGGACGTGATCAAATTTTGGCGCCGTTGATGGGGAACTAACGGTGTTATTTATTACGACTTAGAAGAATTGCTAGGATTCTTAGTTTAGATCAATTTCCTGCGGTATTAAAATTTTTCCATTGAAATTCTCACGTTTGAACTCTTTTGTGACTCAGGTGTATGCTAGAAGCTCTTTGAGGACTGGTGAACTTTTTGAAGGACTCTCAGACCCCGAGAAAGCATTCAGGGCATTGAATCGGGCCAACAAGAAGAACAAATAGTTAAAACAAAAAGTCCAACTCAAAAGTGAAATGGACAACGTGGACGACGTCAACGGAAACAATCGAAATGATCGTGTTGACCCAAACAATGGAGTGGTGGCATCTCTTGTGCCGGAAGATGCTCTTTATGATTGGGCACAATCAACTGCTGATGACCTGGCCACTGCCATTGTTGTTCCGCAGATACAAGCGGAGACATTCTAGATTACCAACAACATATTGTACCTGTTGCAGAATAAGGGACTGTTCTCCGGGTCATACATCGAAGACCCACAACAACATCTGAAGAACTTCCTATCAATTTGTGTGACTCAAAGACAACCGAATGTGACTCCTGAAGCAATTAAGCTATTATTGTTCCCATTTTTAGTGACTGGAGAGGCTCAAACTCGGCTGAATTCGCTCTCAATAAACTCCATTGCTACTTGGGAAGAATTAGTCAGGCAGTTCTTAAACAAGTTTTATCCTCCCAACAAGATTGCAAGGAAAATTGATGAGATATTGCAGTTCAGGCAGAAACCGACTAAGACCTTGCAAGAAACCTGGGAGAGGTTTAAGGGTATGCTAGTGAAGTGTCCACACCATGGCATTCCAAATTAGATGCTGGGACAAAGATTCTACATGGGTTTGGCAGACAGTTTGAAGGCCAATGTAGATGCTTCAGCTGAGGGTGCATTTTTGAGCAAAACGTTCACAGAGTGCAAGATTCTTCTCGACAAGATGGCTCAAAATTCAGGCTGGATGACTAGAGGTACGACACTTACACCAATAGTGCATTCTGTTGCTCTTGACCCAAACAATTCCAATGCAAAGAACATATCCACTCTCATGACCCAGATGAGCTTACTGACAAAGAAAATTGATGAGATGGGTACAAAGCAAGTGCACATTGTTGATACAACAAATAGAGGCTTGTGCACTCCTTGCATAAACCAGTCATATGTGTGCTTGTGGAGTGGAGAGAATGACAACCAGGGCTTCAGAGAAGACATGAATTATGTCAACAATTTCGGAGGTCAGAGGCAAGGTGGGCAGCAATGCGGACCAGCACCAAACCAACAGTACAGACCAAACCATCCACAACACAACCCCAATCCAGGAAATACACGACCACAAGGCCAAGTCATGCCTTATCAAAGGCAACATGGCTATAATCAGCAGCACTAGCAACAGTTGGCCTACCAACCACCTCATCAACAGCAGGACAACAACATGATAGAAATCAGGGCTATGCTGCAACAACTCATTGGGACAAATGGTAAGATGCAAGAAAAGTTAGCAGCACATGATTCGACAATCAAAGGCATTGAAACTCAATTGGGGCAGTTGTCTATGGCCTTGAACAACCGCCCACAAGGAACATTGCATGCGGATACAAATATTAACCCAAAGGAACATAACCCAAATCAGCTAATGGCAGTGAGTCCCAGGAATGGAAGAGATTTAGACAGAGAGCAAGAAGTCGCTCATTCTAGGAGAGAGACTACGCCAACTACTCCAGTTACATTAGAGGCAGATGAGTCAGCAGAGCTCACCGAGGTTATAATTGAACAAGCACAGGTTGACAAGGTTAAGGAGAATGAAGGTGAACAACTCTCAGAATAGGTGGTAGAACCAACAAAGAAAAGACACCAAGCAGTGGGTAGAGGTTGACTCCTACACCATTCCCTCAAAGATTGGCAAAGCAAAAGAAAGATGATCAATACAGGAAATTCATGGAAATGCTTCGACAAATTCAATTGAATATTCCACTGATGGATGCTTTGAGGGAAATGCCAGGGTATGCAAAAATGATGAAGGATCTGATGTCGCAAAAATTTGACTTCCAGGACATGTCCACTGTAACTCTGACGCAGACCTGCAGCGTGGTAGTGACAAGACCTATGGCTCAAAAAGTGTCTGATCCAGGTAATTTCACTATCCCATGCACCATTGGGAGTTATGCTTTTGCTAAAGCATTGTGTGACTTGGGGGCCAGTATAAACTTGATACCTTTGGAAATCTATACAAAACTGGGCATTGGCAAAGCTAGACCGACCTCATTGTTATTGCAACTGGCTGATCGCATAGTCAAAAAACTGACAGGAATTCTTGATGATGTGCTTGTTCAAGTGGGAAAATTTGTATACCCTGCAGACTTCGTTATTCTTGACTGTCAAGTGGATGAAGAGATACCCATAATTCTGGGAAAGTCGTTCTTAGCCACTGGAAGAGCATTGATTGATTGTGAGACTGGAGAGTTGAAAATGAGGTTGAACAATAAAGAAATAATATTCAACCTTTCCTCATGCGAATTTGCAAATTGCTCGCTAGTGGAGGCCGTGGATATGATACTATAAGAGGAGGATGAGACCCTTAATGTCAGGGATCCGCTAGAAGCCTGCTTGATGAATTTGGAAGAGATGGATAGTGAAGGGCTGGCGGATGGGTCATGACTCTCAAGGGTCAAGGGTTCTGGAAAAGGGAACCTTAATTCGAGCCCCTACGCTTAGAAGAAAAAGCAATACCACCTGTAAAACCATCAATAGAGGAGCCACCACAGTTGGAACTGAAAATGCTTCCAGCTCACCTCAGGTACGCTTTCTTAGGGCCTAATTTTACTTTGCCTGTTATTATATCATCAGGTTTTCTAGCTGTGCAGGTAGAGCAACTCTTGCAGGTGTTACAAGAATGTAAGACTGCCATTGGTTGGACCATGGCAGACATAAAGGGTATCATCCCAGCCTTTTGTATGCACAAGATTCTCTTGAAAGAGGGGCACAAACCTTCTAGAGAGCATCAACGACAGCTAAACCCGAATATGAAAGAGGTGGTGAAGAAGGAAATGATCAAGCGGCTGGATGCGAGTATCATCTTCCCCATCTCTGACAGCAACTGTGTCAGCCCTGTTCAGTATGTGCTGAAAAGAGAGGAATGACGGTCGTACAAAATGAGAATAACGAGTTGATCTCGACTCGTACAGTCACGGGGTGGAGGATTTGCATGGACTATAAGAAATTGAACACAGCCACCCGGAAGGACCATTTCCCCTTGCCTTTCATTGACCAAATATTGGACAGGTTATATGGGCGGTCTCATTTCTGTTTCTTGGATTGATATTCAGGGTACAACCAGATCTTTATGGCATCTTTGCCTTTCGGAGAATGCCTTTTGGACTTTGCAATGCGTCGGCTACATTCCAGCGGTGCATGTTAGCCATTTTTACTGATATGGTTGAAGACATTATGGAGGTGTTTATGGATGATTTCTCTGTGGTGGGGGATTCATTCGAAGATTGTCTTTAAAATTTAAAAGGAGTGCTCAAAAGATATGTGGAGACAAATTTGGTGCTGAATTGGGAAAAATGCCGTTTTATGGTACAAGAAGGAATAGTTTTGGGGCATCGAGTGTCCAGTAAGGGAATTGAAGTCGACCATGCTAAGGTTGATGTGATTGAGAAATTGCCACTGCCCACTTCGGTCAAGGCAGTGAGAAGTTTCCTTGGGCACGCTGGGTTCTACATGCGATTCATAAAAGATTTTTCCAAGATTGCTAACCCTTTATGTAAACTTTTTGAAAAGGATCAGCCCTTTGTGTTTTCTAATGATTGCAGGTTGGCATTTGAGGAGCTGAAGAAGATACTGGTAGCTACACCCATCATTGTTCCACCCAACTGGGAGCAACCGTTTGAGCTCATGTACGACGCTAGTGATTATGCTATAGGAGCAGTCTTGGGGCAGCAAAAAGACAAGATGATGCACTCAATTTACTATGCAAGCAGGACGCTCAGCGGTGCACAGCTCAATTACACCGTAACAGAGAAGGAAATGCTGGCTGTAGTGTTTGCCTTTGACAAATTTAGGTCATACTTAATTGGTTCAAAGGTTATTGTTTATACTGACCATGCAACAATTAGGTACTTGATAGCAAAGAAGGAGTCAAAGCCACGCTTAATCCACTGGGTTCTTTTGCTACAAGAATTCGATCTGAAAATACGTGACAGAAAAGGGACGGATAATCAAGTGGCAGACCACCTCTCAAGGTTGGAAGGAGCTGATAAGAAGATATAGGTTGAATATATAATAGAGACATTCCCGGATGAACAGTTACTCGATGTGACAATGGAGAGGACACCATGGTATGCTGATATTGCTAACTATTTAGCAAGCAGTATTGTACCTTATGAACTCTCTTCAATTAAAAAGAAAGTTCTTTCGCGATTGTCGATCTTATTATTGGGATAAACCTATACTTTTTAGAATATGTGTAGATAACATGATCCGGAGGTGTATCCCCGAGAAAGATCAACCTTCTGTTTTGCAGGCTTTCCATGCTTCACCATATGGTGGACACTTTGGAAGAATTCGGACATCAGCAAAAGTGTTGGAATCGGGGTTGTATTGGCCAACTCTGTTCAAGGATGCCCATGCTTGTGTAAAATGTTGCGATGAGTGCCAAAGGACAGGCAACATATATCGACGTCACAAGATGCCGATGACCCCAATTCAAAAGGTGGAGGTTTTTGATATATGGGGGATTGACTTTATGGGGCCTTTCGTCAGCTCGTATGGTAACAAATACATATTAGTAACAGTTGACTATGTCTCAAAATGGGTCGAAGCGGGTGGCTTTCCCAACCAATGATGCAAAAGGGGTGACAGGCTTCCTAAAGAAAAACATCTTCACACGTTTTGGCACCCCGAGAGCTATAATCAGTGATGGTGGAACCCATTTTTGCAATAGAGCATTCGCACGGCTATTGGAAAAGTATGGAGTTTGCCATAAGGTAGCCACACCTTACCACCCACAGACGAGCGGTCAAGTTGAAGTGTCCAACAGGGAAATCAAAAGTGTCCTGACCAAGATAGTGAATGCGACAAGGAATGATTGGGCAAAGAAGCTGGATGATGCATTATGGGCGTACCGCACAGCATTTAAAACTCCAATTGGTATGTCACCATACAAGTTAACGTTTGAAAAAGCATACCATCTTCCGGTAGAGCTCGAACATAAAGCCCTTTGGGCACTGCGACAGTTGAATTTGGATATGGAGACCGCAGGCACCAGCATAGTCACTGAGTTATATGAACTTGAGGAATTCAGGTTCCATGCATTTGAGAATGCAAGATTGTACAAATAAAGGATAAAAATGATACATGATAAACACATTCTAGATCGAAACTTCAAACCCGGAGATCTAGTGTTGTTATACAACTCGAGATTGAGATTGTTTTTGGGTAAGTTGAAGTCCCGATGGTCAGGACCCTTCAGAGTGGTGCAAGTGTTCTCAAGTGGAGCTGTAGAAATTGAATCCGAAGATGGGACAAATAAGTTCACAGTGAATGGGCAAAGGTTGAAACATTACCTTGGAATGGTCGAAGAAAAGGGGGATAGAGTGGTGATATCTTTGGAAGGGCCCCAATACGCGACCGAAGAGTAATAATGAAAGCCTGCATCGTGACGCGACGTTAAATCAGGCACTTCCTGGGAGGCAACCCATGGTTTGTTGTAAATCGTCGTGTCGCGATGTTAACTCGGGCGCTTTTTGGGAGGCAACCCATTATTTTTCTTTACTCTTGTTTTTATAATTGATTTTGAACAGCATTGACCGATCTACTAATGTGCAAGGATAAAATTATACGCATCGAAAGGATTCGAGGGACAAAATTAACCTGGATATAGGTAAAAGTGCGAAAAGACAAAATTTTGCTGGAGATCGATATCCGCGGCCGCGGATTGGACCACGGAGTAGGCCGAAGATTTTACACAGACCACTGCCTCCCTGTTCGCGCCCGTGGATTGGACCACGGAGTCGACCGCGGATTTTACTGCCTTCACTGTCGCAAGTCCGCGCCCGCGGATTTTGCCCCCCTCACTGTTCCTCATCCGCGACCGCGGATTGGACGCGATCGACCGCGGATGAGGCGGTACCAGGTTCAGAATTTGTTATTATTATTATTATTATTATTATTATTTTCTTTTCTTTCCTTTTCTTTTCTCTTCTTTTATTTTCTTTCCTATTAATTAGATTTGTTTTTACTTAACCCCCCCCCCCCCACCCCCACCCTTTCCCCATAGCCGCCCACTCCCCCACTTCTTCTTTCCCTCCCCCTTAACAAAATGTAAAACCCTTACCCCTTCCCCTAAAACAAAACACGCGCCCCTCTCCCTCTCCCTCAAAATTTCTCTCATCAACAAAGCTTCTTCTCCTTCCTACTCTTCTCCACTCAACCAATCCCCAATCTCCGTTCCTCCCAAGATCTCCAAGTAAGTAACATGATTCTATTCTTCTTTCTTAGAATTTTTTTTGTTTTCAATTTTTTATTTTTCCCATTCTTTTCCTTTGCTATTGTATGTGTAGGATAGTAGAATCATGGGTACTCTTGTCTTGGTTTAGAATTGTAGTATATATGTGGCATGTGAGGCTAATAGATTTGGTTGAATTGGGGGAAGACATTGTTGAGTTTGTGCGGAATGGAAGTTTAATTGGGGCTTTGGGTAACTTGGGGGGTATATGCACCTTAAGTGGTTGTTGAATTGCCACAGTGAGTTTGAATGTAAATTGTGACCAATTGTGCGAGTGAAGTATGAGTAACCGCCATTGGTTCCCATATTCCGCCGATTACTGATAGTTGTGTTTGTTGTGTAGGTACCATGACACCTTCAAAGAAGAGACGCACCACCGGAGCCTCGTCAAGTGGTCATGAAGGTTCATCCCGGGCACGGGCACCAGCCAGTGCATCTCAGTTTGATCGTACCAGGTTTGTCTCCATAGCTGCCCAAGGCCGTTTCAATTTGAAGGCCACTAGAAAACCTGTACCGGAAAAAGATATTGACAGGGCGTCCCTCTAGGATAAGTTCCATAATATGTACCGGGAGTTGATCAGGCGCAGGTTGGACAAATTTTTCGAATAGCCGGAGGAGGGTAACTTGATGCTTGTCCGAGAGTTCTATGCCAAGTGCCCCGAACATGAGGATAGAATATGCACTGTGCGACATACGAGGGTGGATGCCTCGATAGAAGCCATCAGGAGAGTGTATCTATTGCATGTATTCAATGGGGAGGAGGATTTCTATGATACTTATAAGCGAGAATCCATCACATGGAACAGGTTTTTCAGAACTATCTTTGTAGCAGACAAAGAGGTAGTGTGGGTTGTGCCGTGATCGAAGCTACACTCTTCCTCACTCACTTTTGAAGGAAAGTGTTGGTTGCACATTATCAACAGTCGCTTGTTTCCGTCCCATAACACCATGGAGGTAAATGGTCCGAGAGCTGCCTTGATCTGGTGCTTCGTGAATGGCCACGATTTTGATGTGGCCAAGGTTATTTAGTCTGAGATGTTCGTCCGTTCACCACCAAAGAGGTATGGGTTCTTTTTCTCCTCTCTGGTCACTAGATTGTGTCGGGCAGCAAGGGTGCCTAAGAACCCAAATGCGGATGGCAAGGTGAAGATAGAAGCAAAGTTCCGGGCAGACAAAGTAACCATCGGGAAAGACCTGGTGGCACCTGGGCAACTCATAGTGATGATTCCGATGCGCCGGAGGAGGGCGATGAAGGGAAAGAGGAGGTTGGACCTACCTTACCCCTACAGGAACAAGTTGCAGTGGCTGAAGGACCATCCCAAGTTAGACGGAGTACACGAATGACATCCTTAGAACAGGATATGGCAGGGCTGCACACTCCCATCACGGAATTGGGGGCTAGATTTGATGCCTTGGCCACCCAAAATGCGAAGTCAGAGAAGAAAATTATGGGCTGGCTGCATGCGCTGGGGAGGGCATGTCATTTCGACCCTGGCACTGTCTACGATCAAGACTGATCCACCAGGGAAGTTCCTTTACCTCGCATTACTTTATTTTGTATGACATGGGGACATGCCATCTTTTTAAGTGTGGGGTGGGGGAAACTTTGTTGTATGTTGTATGTAGAATAGTTTCGTAGTTTATTTACATAAATCATTTTTGACTTGTCCCGACGATGGATATCATTCGACGGGTTTCTTGAGGGACTAAAGTCGAAAGAAAATATTTTTTGTTAAAAGTAAAAAATAGTGCGGTGAGCGTGGATTTTCTTTTGTAGTAGTGTATCAATTCCCCCTTGATTTTTCTTTAAACCACAAATCTTTTTCAAGGGTTTCATTTGAACCGGGTGTAGTTAGTTTTTATTTTTTAGTTAGGAACTTATGGGCTATGGGCATGATTATAATATGATCTCTTAATTTCTTAATGCCTTGAATATAGCGGGTACTTAGTGTGACGCTTAGGCTCATTTGTTGACTCTTGTAAGAATGACTTAAACTGTATGTTCTTAATTTGGCTTAAGTACTCTGATCTAAGTGTTTGATGATCCGATCTGGAGTGAGTCATGTGCCATGTGTGTACAAGGCTTGTTGTGTTCTGTGCACTACATTTGATGCCTAGAACTTGCCCTATGTGTCTGCAAAGCAAAATAGTAGTCTTGTTTAGTCTGGGAAATGATATAAGCATTTCTTTGTTGAACCATATATATACATATTCCACCCACCTATTTGTTATGTATCGTAGTTAACCCCGTTGAGCCTGTAATCCTGTTTCCTTGAAAACCACATTACAAGCCTTATCCCTTGTTTGAATTGACCATATTTTTGAACCCTTTACCTCTCGTAAGCACTTGAATTACTATGAATCTATAAAGGATAAAGTGTGGGGTAGTTGGTGGGGCTTTTGAGTGGAACTAGGGAAATCAGGAGAAAGGTGCACCTTGTTGGAAAAAAAAAAGCTACTTGAACTGGAAAAAAAATGTATCATGTGTTAATAGTGTATCATGTTGATTAGTAATATTCTGTGGTGGCTTTTAAGGTGATTGTGCTCAAAGAAGTGTGGGTTAATTTACGTGGTGTTGAAGGTGAAAATATTGGTTTAACTTAAGGGTGGGCTTGAGTATAAAATATATGCATTAAAGTGCTTGGGGAGGTGTAGTCACTATTATATCCAAATATATCCTACCCGACCTGTAGCCTACATTACAGCCAAATAAAGTCCTACTTGATCCTAGACTGAACAAGCTCAATTAGTAGAGTAGTACACTACAGGCAAGCCTATGGAGCATTTTTTGTGGCACAAGAATATCATTTCTGAGGGTGAGGGAATTCTGTTTATTTTGAAGTTCCTCAGTATGCGTGAATTTTATTGATTGTGGAATGAGTCTCTTTTGTAGTGAGCAGGCACTTGATTCACGAAGGAGAGGTAAGTCTGGACCTCTGAATAGAGTAAGAAAGTCGGTTAGGAATATTGCGTGGCTCGCGGGAGTCTACTCTTGAGGTGTAGATGTTACACTAATGTATACTCAAACTATGTGAAATATTCTAGGTATGACGAGTTAGGGAAGTCGCTTAGTGAAGTTAGGCCTCTGTAGAGTATGGTTTGATTGCTCGGGGATGAGCAATGGTTTAAGTGTGGGGTGTTGATAGTAGGCTAAATTTATACAATTTAGACACTATTTATATCTAATTTAGCCGCACTTTATTGATATTTGAATGCTAAAAGATAACAAAATGCCCTAATTAAGAATTTTATGCTTTGCAGGAGCCCCTCCGAGCTAGGAGGAAGCTAAAGATTGTTTTGGAGTCAATATGGAGTGTAGAAGGCCAATCGAAGGTTATCTCGATCGAAAAGGAGCGAGAAAAGCAAGTGGGGAGGTCCCCTCCAGGTGCGCAGCCGCGGAGTTGACTGCAAATTGGACCGCGTACTGGAGGTAGAACACTGGCTGAAATCCACGGTCGGATCCGCGGTCGAATCAGCGGCCGCGGACGGGCGGACGGAGGCCAACAACTCAGGGTCAATTATGTAATTTCCAAGGCAACTAACCTAAACCTATATGAAGCCTAATTCGCCCAGAAGAGAAGGAGAGCTGTTTTAAGGAGATTTTGGAGGCAAGAATAAGAGAGAGAATACGGAGAATTTCCTAAGAGTTTTTATCTTCTTCTTCTTACTTCCATAGTTGATTATGAATTGTTATAGTGAATTTTTATCCATTAGTATGAGTAGCTAAACCCATCATCTAGGGTTGATGGAACCAATTGTTGAATGAAGTTTTGACTATGTTTAGATATAATTGAGCCGTTATTATTCTATGATTGTTCAACTATGTGTTATGTTGTAATTAATTGAAAGGGACCTTGATTAATCGTGTCTAGTTACCTTGTGTTGCTTGAGAAAGAATACTTGGTTAGATTGTTGTTGAACAACACCAATTTCGGGTATGTTAAGAGATTAATTTCTTGAATTTAAAAGCGGGGTTAGAGATAACGAAGCTTTAGTGGAAAATTCTGAGTTGCATAAATTGTTAACTAGAGTAGTTCGAGAGAATGCTTCTAGTAAATTATCGTAATTGACCGAGAGATAATTACGATAGCCCGGAACTCATAATCCTCATAGAGTATTACGATGAGATTATAGCTAACGTGTCAGGAATTAGTCTCGCAATTGGGGAAATCAATAGCCCTAGATCCTTTTACCTTTGAATTTAACCTTATTCTTGGTTATTGCTAATTTTGTTGTCATTTTTCATTAGATAAATAAATTCCGCTTATGCTCTATTAAAAATCTTGCATCCAGAAATTGTCTGAGCTTATAATTAGCATTGTTAAAAGTTGTAGTAAATAGGTTAGTTCTCTGTGAGATTCGACTCCGGACTTGAACCGGATTATATTTGCAGTGACCGCTTAGTCCTTTTTACAAGACATAGTTGGGCGTGATCAGGGGCCCATGTCTTGGAATCCGGTGAAACTTGCAAAATCCGACAACCCATTAAATTATGAGTCCAACCATACCAGTTTCACTCAAGTCCGACTCCGAATCTACACCGAAATCTCAAAAATTTATTTTTACGAGATTTCTAAAATTTTCCCAAATTTCCATCTCAAATACTAATTAAGTGGTGAAAACAATGATATATTCGTGTGTATTGACCAAATCCGAGTTAGAATCACTTACCCAAATATTTTTCCTTGAAAATCTGTCAAACATCGCTTCTGCTCAAGCTCAAGTTCGTCCAAAATGGCAAATGGGACGAAATCCCCTCTTTTATAAATCTGCCCAGGCAGACTTCGGGACTGGGCCTCGATCGTGGCTTCGATCATGGCCCTCGAGCCTAGGCCTCAATCTTGGCTTCAATCACAAGCACGGTCCTGGACTTCGGTTATGGCCTCGATTATGGCATCGAGCCTGGTCCTTCGATCATGGACTCGATCCTGGCATCAAGCCTAGGCCTTCGATCATGGCCTCGAGCATGGCATCAAGCATGGGCCTTTGATCATGGCCTCGATCATGACAACGAGCTTGGGCCTTCAATCATGGCCTCGATCATGGCATCGAGCCTGGGCCTTCAATCATGGCATCGATCCTGAGCCTCTTCTCTGGCTTCGACCCTGGCCGTTGACCCTGGGCTCGATATCTGGGCCAAAATATCCAGCATAAGAGAAAAATTGCAGTAGCTTTTTAAGTCCAATTTTTGATCTGTTAACCATCCGAAACTCACCTGAGGCCCTCGAGACCTCAACCAAATATACCAACAAGTCCTAAAATATCATACGAACTTATTTGAAACCTTAAATCACATAAAACGACGCTAAAATCACGAACCATGCTCCAATTCAAGCTTAATGAAACTTAGAATTTCCAACTTCTACATTCGATGTTGAAACCTATCAAATCAAGTCCGATTGACCTCAAATTTTGCACACAAGTCATAAATGACATAACAGAACTATGAAAAGTTTTGGAACTGGATTCCGACTCCGATATCAAAAAGTCAACTCCCCGGTTAAAGTTCCAAACATAAATTCTTGTTTTAGTCATTTCAAGCCTAATTTCACTATGGACTTCCAAATAAAATTCGGATTACGCTCCTGAGTCCAAAATCACCATACGGAGCTGTTGAAATTATCAAAATTCTATTCTGGGGTCGTTTGCACATAATTCGATATCCGGTCACTATTTGAACTTAAACTTTTAAGTTTTCATCAAAATACCATATCTCGGGATAGGGACCTCGGAATTTGATTCCGGACATACGCCCAAGTCCCAAATAACGATACGGATCTACCGAAACTGTCAAAATACTGATCCGAGTCCGTTTGCTCAAAATGTTGACCAAAGTCAACTTAGTTGAGTTTTAAAGCTCTAATTCACATTTTAATCCATTTTTTACATAAAGACTTTTCGGAAAATTTTATGGACTGCGCACGCAAATCGAATAATGATAAATAATGCTTTTCGAGGTCTTAGAACTCAAAATTAACTATTAACTTTAAAGATGACATTTTGGGTCATCACATTCTCCACCTCTAAAATAAACGTTCGTCCTCGAACGAAGTTAGAAAAAGTACCTGAGCTGGTGAATAAGTGTGGATAACAGCTACGCATATCATGCTCGGTCTCCCAAGTTGCCTCCTCGACCGGATGACCCCTCCACTGAATCTTCACGGAAGCAATGTTCTTTGACCTCAGTTTTCGAACCTGCCTATCTAAAATAGCCATTGGTTCCTTAACATAAGATAGATCCTTGCCCAACTAAACCGAACTGAAGTCTAACACATGAGACGGACCGCCATGATATTTCCGAAGCATAGAAACATGGAATACTGGATGAACTGCAGAGAGACTAGGTAGTAGTGCAAGTCTGTAAGCCACCTCTCCAACTCTCTCAAGAATCTCAAAAGGTCCAATATACCTAGGGCTCAACTTGCCATTCTTCCCGAACCTCATCACCCCCTTCATAGGCGAAATCCGGAGCAGGACCCGCTCACCAACCATGAATGCAATATCACGAACCTTCCGATCCGCATACCTCTTTTGTCTAGATTGGGTTGTACGAAGTCGATCCTGAATCAACTTAACCTTTTTCAGGGCATCCTGAACCAAGTCTGTACCCAATAGCCTAGCCTCACCTGGTTCGAACGAACCCACTGGAGACTGGCACTGCCTACCATACAAAGCCTCATACAGAGCCATCTGAATGCTCGACTGGTAACTGTTTGTTGTAAGCAAACTCAGCAAGTGGTAAGAACTGTTCCCAAGCATCCCCAAAATCTATCACACACGCACGAAGCATATCCTCCAATATCTGAATAGTGCGTTTGGACTGCCCGTCTGTCTGAGAGTGAAATATTATACTCAACTCCAGACGAGTACCCAACTCTCGCTGTACAGCCCTCCAAAACCGTGAGGTAAACTGTGTACCTTGGTCAGAGATGATAGAATCTGGTACGCCGTGAAGTCTGACAATCTCGCGAATATAGATTCGAGCCAACTGCTCAGAAGATTAGGTAGTTATCACAGGAACGAAATGAGCAGACTTGGTCAACCTATCCACAATCACCCAAACTGCATCAAACTTCCACTGAGTCTGTGGAAGTCCAACAACAAAATCCATAGTGATCCTCTCCCATTTCCATTCTGGAATCTCTAACTTCTGAAGCAATTCACCCGGTCGCTAATGCTCATATTTCACTTGTTGGAAATTTAGACACCGAGCTACATATTCCACTATGTCTTTCTTCATCCGCCTCCATCAATAGTGTTGTCTCAGGTTCTGATACATCTTTGTAGCACCCTGATGAATGGAGTACCGCAAACTGTGAGCCTCTTGGAGAATCAACTCACGCAAACCATCTACTGTAGCTAACGGAAAAACTCAAAGTGGTCGGAATGAAACAAAACCAGTGAGGGTAGGATCTGAATTACCAGGCGATCCTACTATTCAACTGGAACTTTTTCAAAATCTGGCCGGAACATTGCTCACGCGCCGCCGCGTAGGTCAGATCTCGACGAAAAAAATTCTTTTCCAGGCACATGAGGGCGTGTGGACGTGTGTTTTCCGGTGGGTTTGACTGGGGTTTGGTCGCCTGAGCCTGAGGAGTCTTGTGGTGGTGTTAGTTTTTGCACAATACCAACATAAAGTGATTTGCTTATGGACAACCTTCTAAGTCGCCGGTAAATTTCACGGCGAAGAGGTCTTTCTTCCCGGAAGTCGCTGGAATGATGCACAACGATGGGTTTCTCACTAATACTCTGATACCATATGAAAAAGTAGGGAGAAAATATGTTATATGATATTAGATAATAAATACAATATAAGAGGTCCTTATTTATAGCTATACACTACAAGAAGATATTACTCCTTTTTCAATGTGGGACAAGACTACACTATACATATCTATAAACTAACATCAATTAGCTTGACTTATTGGTATTCATAGGACACACTATATTTAAGAATAAAAAGATGGTAGCTTCAAAGAAGATAGAACCAGTTCATAAATGGCCGAGACCCATTTCTCCTACAGTGATTGCTTTTGGCTTGATAGGCTACTATAGACATTTGTGTAGGATTTATATAGAATAGCACCACCACTCACCAAGTTAACATAAAAAAATGCTAGATTTCAGTGGATGTAGGAATGTACAACGAGATTCCAGAAGCCCAAAGCATATTTGACAATCACACCAATGTTAGCCGATGCTTCAAGGAAATTGAAGAAGCTCAAGTTGTATTATGACACTCATGATTTGGAGATGGTCATAGTGGTATTTCCTTTTAAGATTTAAAGACACTATTTATATAAAGAAACCTATAAGAATTATACCTAGCACAAAAGCCTAAAGTACATTTAAAACCAATAGAGATAGAAATATTTAGCAATACTGATGGAGAGAACTACTGAAGATATAATTGTACTTTTTTGTATTGTTCGGGAAAGATAAATATTATAGCTTATGCAAAAACAATATGGGTGATTTGGCACATATAGCTCCTGTAAAGATATTTCTAGACAAAGATATGCATAGACTAGAGGGTACACGTATTATATTCAATGTGGAAAAAAAATTCAAATACATTATTGTCTATTGGTCAAGCCTGATATAGAGTGCATAAAGGCTAGCCAATATGAGGATGAGCGATTGTTTAACTGTCAAGATTAGTTTCTAGCTGGTAAAAGCAAGGATATGACTGTTAATAGTGAGGGTATTTGTAGCACCCCAAAAAATTCTGAAATACTTAAGCGTTATTAAGAAAGTTGATGCGTGCTAATTATATTATTTTGTGTGCAAACAAGGACTATTAATTTGATGGATATCAGTTGGAAATTACATGATAGACTAAAGTTTCAAATAAGTAAGCACACGACCAAACTTTGGATGAGTATACCTACATATATATAATTGGTTATGTGATGTATAACCTATCAAATGCAAAATCTTCGAGTCTAGTTTCTAACGCTTCAAACCGTTTGTCATTTGGACATTCCTACAAGAAGTTATGACCAAATTACCAAAGGCTGGCGGAGGAGCCTACGGATGTGAAGCATCCGAGGCCGCGTCCGAAAGAGAGGCTGGCAGTGAAGTACTGCCATAGCGTCCAGGTCCGCATCTGAGCTTCAAATAGGAGTGAAGTGGGGATGCGAAGCATCTAGAGCCGCATCCGAAACCCAGAAATCCGGGCCTATAAATACAAGGTCGGGGGAGGGGAGTATTTTGTGTATTTGGGGGTCAAGGTTCTTGAAGTGAAGGGACAATTTTGAGCTCAAATCAAGTCCAATCAACCAAGGTAAGTTGTTAATGATGTTTTGGGTTGATTATTACTCAATATACATGATTTCTAATATCATTCTTACATCCAAATACTAGATTTCTTCATCAAATCCTCAAGAACACAAAAATCACCAAAGTTGTAATTTTTCAAGATTGATCTACTAGAGGTAATTCCAATGCTTCAAACTCGTTTATTATGAGTAGTTAGAAGTATTTGAAGCATTTGTTACAAGTTTTAATGGTTGAAAGATTGGATTATAAAAATTCTAGTTCATGGCATGAATAGTACTTTTGAGAAAATAAGGGAGAAGATAAATGGTAATCTTGACGATGAAATTTACGAATACAATGAACCTATGGAATTATTTGTTAGCAAAAGATGAAAGTGATCAACTAAGTAATCACCCGAATTGTATATTTTGCAAGTGTTGGTTATGGAAGACGATGAATAGTAACTTGGTGGTAATGGACAATTGATGTAGTATCATTAATGACTCCGAATGGGTATTAAAACATAAGAATGAAGTTGAATGGTCTAGCATGCAAAACTATCTGGCGATTTGAGTTGTTGGAGGCTTGTATCCAACTTGTGAGCCATATATGGATGTTGATCAATATCTTAGGTCATATTCTGATGTAATTAGAATATCTAATTGTAGATATCGACTTGTTGGTGATGTTGAGCATTTTAATCAATATTGGAATGATGGAGGATGATTGAAAGCTTGTGAATGTTAATAAAGTGAAAGCGAGGTAAGTTGATTAAAACTTACTCTTCTTGAGGGACTTTCTCTAAAAGCATGTTTCGAGTTAATACTTAAGTTGTTTGCAAATGTGCTTTCGTGTTTGTGGGGACAAACAAGTACGGATGTCTCCATGTACTAGAATATTATGTTGCATATGTAGTGTCATATCGTTTTATAAAATTTTATTTTAAATCTTGTTGGCAAAGTGACACTCAAGGTAAATATTATAAGTTTTTATCAAAACTTACGTATTGACAAGAGTATACATATTTGAGTGCTAAAGAAAAGTTTTTCATGGAAAGTATTTTTTTTTGGAATTTGACGAACAGAATAGCACGTGTGGTATCTTTAAAGATTTATGTTAAATTGCTATAGGCTTTAGCATGTAAAAGGTTATTTATTTAAATTTTGTTCAAAGGATTTAGATTTTCTATAAATGCTATGATTTGATAAAAATAGATCATTTGAGGCTACTATGCTATGAATCTATTTTGAAGTATCAAATATTTTGGGAGTTACTTGTGTTCACCGAGATTGACTTCAGATATATCGTGTTCGTTGTCATGAAACTACACGTGTCGATGTAGGCGTAGATGGCCACTTTGTGGTATAGACTACGACATAGTGCTCTCCCTCGAGAGAGTACTATTTTGTGCTATTATTAGCATGGCTGAGTCGATTCGTACGGCACTACGATGAGACGACCTAAGCAAGTAGGGTATATAATACTTGCCGCTAGGTACATAACCTAGTTGACCTTCTTGTGTCGGTGATGGTATAGTGCTCCCAGTGAAAGGTAAGGATGATTTTCTTATGTGTAGGCCTAAAGAGCCGAAAATGATTTCGATAACTTAAAGCAAATGGAATGATTTTGTATGATTTTATCCAAAATCTTGGATTGATGTATGTCAGGACCCAAATTAACCCTCTGTAAGGTGTCGTGATGGCACCTAGTCTTTACGACTAGGTAAGCCTAATATTACGAAAAATATAAAGAAAACACAATATTTTAAAGATAAACAGCATATTGTGAATAGCCAAGAGTAGTACCACTCGGCATATACAAAATAATTTCCCAAGACCCGGAATATCACTAAGTCACAAGCTGCTATAATCTATGTAGCTTTATACAAAAGTCTGAAGATGATAAAGAAAGTCTCTAGGCGAGGGAGTAGAAGGGGACTCCGAAGATCTGTGGACGCAAGCAGAAGTAACTTGAAGTCTCCTAGAATCAGCAACATGCACTAACCCCAAGCCTGATAGCTCATACCTGGATCTGCACACAAAAACATGTGCAGGAAAAGGTATGAGTACACCACAATGGTACCCAGTAAGTGTCAAGCCTAACCTCGGTTGAGTAGTGACGAGGTCGGGTCAAGGCCCTACCGGAGTAAATATAATAATTTAAACAGTAAAAGATATAAGTAAAGTTTACGGTAACAAAGTTAATGAAATTCTCGAAAATATAACAGCTAAGGGAGCTCTCGTCTCAGAACAAGGTAGACACAATGGGGAATCTCCCGGGATACCGTCCCGTAGTTCCGAATGAATATGCAGTACAGGGGGATCTCCCGGAATACGTCCGTAGTCCCAAAGTAAATATGCAGTGCTGGGGGATCTCTCAGAATACATCCGTAGTAACAAAGTAAATATGCAGTGCTGGGGGATCTCCCGGAATACGTCCGTAGTCTCAAAATAAATATGCAAGACAGGGGGATCTCCCGGAATACGTCTGTAGTCCCAATTTAAATATGCAACGCAAGATAAAATGGCAGGTATGACATCGAGTTATACAGTTTATACTGAACACAGATAAGGAAAATAGGGACTTAACAAAGCATGGCACACAAAATGTCAAATAGGCAGTTAAAACACGTAAGCATACTTCTCTAGTCTAAGTTTAACAATTAAACATATTATTGCACTTTAATAAGGAAAAACAGTTTATGATTTAGAAAGGAAAAAAATGGGATTTTTGCAATAATAGCCCATGTACGTACTCGTCACCTCACATACACGGCGCCCACACATCAATTAATATCAAACATCCCAAGGGGAAAGTCCCCAACACAAGGTTAGGCAAGCCACTTACCTCGAACCGCTCAAATCAACTCGATATCATGTTCTTGTCACGAGTATCCGACTCCAAATGGCCCGAATCTATTCAAATTAATTGCATAATGTAAATATAACTACAAGTAACAAATTTAACTAATTAATTCGAAGGAAAAACTTCCAAAACATCTCCCCGGGCTCACATATCGGAATCGGATAAAAATTTCAAATTTTGAACACCCATTCACTCACGAGTCTAACCATATCAAATTTATTAAAATCCGACACCAAATGGTCCTCCAAATCCATAAATCAAACTTCCAAATCCCTAGCCTCCAACTTCCAATTTCCACCTTAAATACACACTAACTAGGTGGGAAAATATATAGCAAAGCAAGATTATTGATCAAAAATAAGCACAAGGGACTTACATCAAGAAATGACTCGAAAATGCTCTCACAATTCGCCCTAAACCGAGTTTGCAAAGTCAAAAATGACAAAAAATCGCGAAGCCCTTCGGTTTTAACCACTGCTCAGGTATTTCCGCACCTGCAGAACCTGGGCTCGCACCTGCGGGTGCGCTTGTGCAGAAAAAGTGCGCATCTGCGCAATTCACTTGTACCCCTCTGCCTTCGCACCTGCGATGAAAGGGCCGCACCTGCGCGTGCACGCCTGTGAAAATCCCCTCCGCTTCTGCGTAACTTGCGCACTTGCGAACAGTCTTGCGTATTTGCGGGCATCGCAGATGCGGTCTTTTTCCACGCACCTGTGACCCCTAACCAATCCACCCAACTCCGCTACTGCGCCAATTTTCTCGCACCTGCGGACAGCCTTGCACAGGTGCGATTAATGCAGAACCAGCAAAAGCACCAGATTTTTCCTAAGTCCAAATTCATTCCGTTAAGCATCAAAAACACACCCGAGGCCCCCGGGACCTCAACCAAACCTACCAACCAATCTTATAACACCATACGAACTTACTTGAGCCTTCAAACCACATCGAACAACGCTAAAATCATGAATTAAGCACGGATTCAAGCATAAGAATTTAAAATTTTCCAAATTCTACAAACGATGTCGAACCACATCAAATCTAGTCCGAATGGCCTCATATTTTACACACAGGTCACAAATGACACTACGAACCTACAGCCTCCTTCGGAATTCCATTCCGAGCTCGATATCAAAATTTCCACTATCGGCCGAAATCACCAAAAAACTAACTTTCGCCAATTCAAGCCTAAATCTACTACAGACCTCCAAAATATAGAGTTCGAGGGCGGCGGGTGAAGGGACGAATGGTCTAGGGTTTAGGGGGATTCGGGTATAATTTAAAAGGGTGGGTGTAATATGGGTCGTTGATCTCAGAGATCAACGACCACGATTAGTCGGGGGTTCTGGGTCAGGTTAGTGAAACGGGTCGCGACCAGGTATGGGCTTGGGTTAATTGGTTTGGGCTCAAGGGTTATTGGGCTGGGATTGGGTAGTTAGGTCCAAAATTAAAAGGAATTTAGGGCTAGATTCCGGACGCGCTCCTAACCCCAAAATCACTCAACGAAGCTAACAGAGTCGACAGAATTCTATTCCGGATCCGTCTTCACACAGTTCCGACTACGGTCCAAACTCAAAGGCTTAAAATCACAACTAGGGAATAAGTGTCCCAAATCTCTCTGAATTCCATAACCAATCACTCCGGCAAGTCTCAATAGCGGAAACAAACATATGGAAAACAGTTATTAGGGGATCGGGGCTCAAATTCTCAAAATGACCGGCCGGGTCGTTACATCCTCCCCCTCTTAAAACAATCGTTCGTCCTCAAACGAGTATAAAGACATACCTGAAACTGTGAAAACATGAGGGTACTGGCTGCGCATATCCTGCTCGGTCTCCCAAGTCGCCTCCTCGACCGACTGACCTCTCCACTGGACCTTTACTGAAGCAATATTCTTTGACTTAAGCTTCCTGACCTGCCTGTCCAAAATGGCTACTGGCTCCTCAACATAAGATAGATCCTTGTCCAGCTGGACTTAGCTGAAATCCAATACATGAAACGGATCACCGTGATACTTCCGGAGCATAGACACGTGGAATACCGGGTGAACTCCTGCCAGGCTGGGAGGCAAGGTAAGCTCATAAGCAACCTCCCAAGCTCGCCGCAATATCTCAAAAGGACCAATGAACCTCGGGCTCAGCTTGCCCTTCTTCCCGAACCTCATGATGCTCTTCATAGGCGATACCCGAAGCAAGACATGCTCACCAACCATAAATGTCAAATCACGAACCTTCCGATCCGCATAACTCTTCTGCCTGGACTGGGCTGTGCGAAGTCTCTCCTGAATCACCTTCACCTTATCCAGGGCATCCTGGACCAAGTCGGTACCCAATAATCGGGCCTCGCCTGGCTCTAACCATCCCACTGGGGACCGGCACCACCTACCATACAAAGCCTCACACGATGCCATCTGAATGCTGGACTGGTAACTGTTGTTGTAAGCAAACTCTGCAAGTGGAAAGTATTGGTCCCATGACCCTCTGAACTCCATCACACATGCACGGAGCATATCCTCAAGAATCTGAATCGTGCGCTCGGACTGCCCGTCCATCTGAGGGTGAAAGGTTGTGCTCAGCTCCACCCTAGTACCCAACTCCTGTTGTACGGCTCTCCAAAAGCGTGATGTGAACTGTGCACCTCTATCTGAAATGATGGATACTGGAATACCATGAAGGCAGACAATCTCTCTGATATAAATCTCAGCCAACCTCTCAAGAAGAATAAGTGGTCAACACTGGAATAAAATAAGCTGACTTGGTCAGCCGATCCACGATCACCCAAATAGCATCGAACCTTCTCAAAGTCTGTGGAAGTCCAAGTACAAAGTCCATGGTGATCCTCTCCCACTTCCACTCTGAGATCTCTAACCTCTGAAGTAATCCACCCGGCCTCTGGTGCTCATATTTGACCTGCTGACAGTTGAGATACTTGGCTACAAACCCAACTATATCCTTCTTCATCCTCCTCCACCAGTACTGCTGTCTCAAATCCTGGTATATCTTCGCGGCACCGGGATGAATGGAGTACCGCGAGCTGTGGGCCTCCTCGAGAATCAACTCCCGAAGCCCATCTACATTGGGCACACAAATCCGACCATGCATCCTTATCACACCATCATCACCTATAGTTACATCACTGGCATCACCTCGCCGGACCCTGTCTTGAAGAACTAGAAGATGAGGATCATCATACTGGCACTCCCTGATACGATCCGAGCAACCAAACAAGCTAATACCCGACTAGGCTCTGAAATATCCAACCTCACAAACTGACTGGAAAAGGCCTGAACATCCAAGGCTAAGGGCCTCTCAGCTACCGGAAGATATGCCAAACTCCCCAAACTCTCTGCCTGGCGACTCAAGGCGTCGGCCACAACATTGGCCTTCCCCGGGTGGTATAATATAGTGATATCATTGTCTTTAAGTAGCTCCAACCACCTCCGCTGACGCAAATTAAGGTCTTTCTTCCTGAACAAGTGCTGCAAACTCCGGTGATCAGTGTAAATCTCACAGGGAACACCGTACAAATAACGATGCCAGATCTTCAGGGCGTGAACAATAACTGCTAACTCGAGATCATGAACCGGATAATTCTTCTCATGCACCTTCAACTGCCTAGACGTGTAGGCAATCACCCTACCGTCCTGCATCAATACCGCTCCAAGGCCAATCCTCGAGGCATCATAATAGACAGTGTAGGACCCCGAACCTGTAGGCAATACTAATACTGGGGCTGTAGTCAAAGCTGTCTTGAGCTTCTGAAAGCTCTACTCATACTCCTCGGTCCACCTGAACGGAGCACCCTTCTGGGTCAATCTGGTCATAGGTGCCACAATAGATGAAAATCCCTCCACAAAGCGACGGTAATACCCCGCCAAACCAAGGAAACTGTGGATCTCCATAGCTGATGACGGTCTAGGCCAACTCTGCACTGCCTCCACCTTTTTCGGATCTACCTTGATCCCATCACAAGACACTATATGGCCCAAGAATGCCACTGAATCAAGCCAGAATTCACACTTAGAAAATTTTGCAGACAATTTCTTCTCCCTCAAAGTCTGAAGCACAGTCCTCAGGTGCTACTCATGATCTTCCCGAGACCGGGAATATACCGGGATGTCGTCAATAAACACAATGACGAAGGAATCAAGATAAGGCTGGAACATACTGTGCATCAAATGCATAAAGGCTGCTGGGGCATTGGTCTGCCCAAATGACATGACAAGAAACTCATAGTGACCATATCTGGTCTTGAAAGCAGTCTTCGGAATATCCAACTCCCGAATCTTCAACTGATGATAACCTGAACGTAAGCCAATCTTGGAAAACACTCTGGCACCCTGTAACTAATCAAATAAGTCATCAATACGAGGCAATGGATACCTGTTCTTCACTGTAACCTTGTTCAACTGCCGATAATCAATACACATACGCATAGAACCATCCTTCTTCTTCACAAATAAGACCAGAGCACCCCAAGGTGATACACTGGGCCTGATAAAACCCTTATCAAGCAACTACTGCAACTGCTCCTTCAACTCAGGAGGAGCCATACGGTAGGGAGGAATAGAAATGGGCTGAGTGCCCGACAACAAATCAATGCCAAAATCAATATCTCTGTCGGGCGGCATGCTCGAAAGATCAGCTGGAAACACATATGGAAAGTTCCTCACTACTGGAACTGACTCGACTGTAGGGGTATCAATACTGACATCTCTCACATAGGCTAAATATGCATCACACCCCTTCTCAACCATTCGCTGAGCCTTAAAAAATGAAATGACCCTGCGGGGAGTATACTCTAAGGTACCTCTCCACTCTAATCTTTTGCAAGCCAGGCATAGCCAGCGTCACGGTCTTAGCATGAAAATCAAGAATAGCATAATGAGGCAACAACCAGTCCATGCCCAAGATAACATCAAAATCTACCATACTGAGTAATAACAAATCGGCTCTGGTCTCAAAATCACTAAAAACAATCAAACACGACTGATATACGCGGTCCACAACGAGAGAATCTCCCACGGGAGTAGATACATAAACAGGGAAACTCAAAGAATCCCGAGATATCCCCAAATATGGAGCAAAATAAGAAGACACATATGAATACGTAGAGCCTGGGTCAAATAATATTGATGCATCCCAATGACAGACAGGGACGATACTTGTGATGACTGAATCTGAAGCAACGGCCTCTGAATGGGCTGGAAGGGCATATTACGTGGCCTGGCCTCCCCCTCTAGGCGACCTCGACCTCCCCGACTTCCACCTCGAGCTGGCTGAGGAAGTGGGGTGGCAGCTAGTGCTGGAAGAATGGCCAGAGGACCCGGTGGAGCACGTGGACGCTGATAAGTCTGTGAAGGTGCACCGCTCCTGGCTCTGGGGCAATCTCTAACCATGTGACGAGTGTCACCACACTCAAAACAACCCCTCGGAGGACGCGGCGGCTGAGACTGACTCAGACCTGGCCTGCTGGACTGGCTGGTGATAGCACCTCGAGTAGGAGGCATACTGGATACTGGCGGTGCATAATAGGGCTCCTGAGGTCTAGGAGGAGCTGGAACACCGCTGGCTACTGGAAGAGCTGAATGAACATGGAGACTCACAAAACCCCTACTATAGCGTGCTACTGGCGCACGAGCTCCTGAATAATGACCAGTCTCTCGAGACCTATTGGCCTCTCTCTCCTCTCTGTCCTGGGCGAACATGCCCTCTACTCTCTGGCAATGCTCATTGCCTGCAGATAAGTGATGTCCATCTCTAACTCCCTGGCCATATTGGTCCGAATACTGGGGTGGAGTCCCTCAATGAAGCGACGAACCCTCTCTCTGACTGTAGCAACCAGAGTCGGTGCATGGCGAGCTAACTCACTGAAACGGACTGCATATTCCGACACAGTCATAGAACCTTGACGCAACTGCTCAAACTCTGCGTGCCAAGCATCCCTGAGGGTCTGAGGAACATACTCACACAAGAACATCTCTAAAAATTTAGTCCAAGTGAGTGAGGCTGCCTCGTCCGGACTACTCAACTCATAGGCACGCCACCACTAATATGCCACTCCCCTCAGCTGGAAAGCGGTGAAAGAAACCCCACTCGTCTCCACAATGCCCATAGTGCGGAGAATACGATGACACTCCTCAAGAAAACCTAGAGCATCATCTGAAGCTAGTCCATTGAAAGTAGGTGGGTGGTACTTCTTATACCTCTCAAGTCTGAGCTACTCTGCCTCAGAAGCAACTACCCTAGTCTCATGCTGAACCGGAGCCACTGGGGGCATAGGAATATACTATGGGGCCTGATCAACCTAGATCCTCTGCTCAGGAGTGCGGGTTGCAGGAGTTTGTGCCCCTCCCCCGACCTGAGATGTAGCGGGATCTATCGAAAATAGTCCAGCCTGAGCCAGAGTGCTGAACATGCTCAAGAACTGAGCTAACGTCTCCTAGAGGGCTGGATTAGCAATATGGATCTCCGGTGCTGGCCCCCAGTTGGAGCTGCTGGGGGCTCCTCTGACGCAGCTCTCATAGGTGCCCGGGCTGCACCGCGTGGTCATCCTCTACCCCGACCCCAGCCTCTGGTGGCTCTGGAAGGGGGCTCGGGTGCCTGATCGTCGGTCCTCCCGGTACGGGTCCTCACCATCTGTGAGAAAGAATATAATAGAATCTTAGAATTTTTTTGATGTCAATAACTTGCACGACAAGGAAATCAAAGAAGTATGATTGTCCTTAACAGTTACATAGCCTCCCAAAGATAAGTACGGGCGTCGCCGCATCGATCCATGAGACTCTAATAAACCGGCTTGTGACTCGCGACTCCTATGAACCTAGTGCTCTGATACCAACGTGTCACGATCCAAATTAACCCTGCGTAAGGTGTCGTGATGGCACCTAGTGTTTACGACTAGTTAAGCCTAATATTATGAAAAATATAAAGAAAACATAACATTTTAAAGATAAACACCATATTGTGAATAGCCAAGAGTAGTACCACTCGGCATATACAAAATAATTTCCCAAGACCCGGAATATCACTAAGTCAAAAGCTGCTATCTATGTATCTCTATACAAAAGTCTGAAGATAATAAAGAAAGTCTCTAGGCGAGGGAGTAGAAGGGGACTCCGAAGATCTGCTGACGCAAGCAGAAGTACCTTAAAGTCTCCTAGAATCAGCAGCACGCACTAACCCAAAGGCTGATAGCTCGTACCTGGATCTGCACACGAAAACATATGCAGGAAAGAGCATGAGTACACCACAATGATACCCAGTAAGTGTCAAGCCTAACCTCAGTCGAGTAGTGACAAGGTCGGGTCAAGGCCCTACTGGACTAAATATAATAATTTAAACAGTAAAAGATATAAGTAAAGTTTACGGTAACAAAGTTAATGAAATTCTCGAAAATATAACAGCTAAGGGAGCTCTCGTCTCAGAATAAGGTAGACACAATGGGGAATCTCCCGGGATACCGTCCCGTAGTTCCGAATGAATATGCAGTACAGGGGGATCTCCCGGAATACGTCCGTAGTCCCAAAATAAATATGCAGTGCTGGGGGATCTCCCAGAATACATCCGTAGTAACAAAGTAAATATGCAGTGCTGGGGGATCTCCCGGAATACGTCCGTAGTCTCAAAATAAATATGCAAGACATGGGGATCTCCCGGAATACGTCTGTAGTCCCAATTTAAATATGCAACTCAAGATGAAATGGTAGGTATGGCATCGAGTTATACAGTTTATACTTAATACAGATAAGGAAAATAGGGACTTAACTAAGCATGGCGCACAAAATGCAAATAGGCAGTTAAAACACGTAAGCATGCTTCTCTAGTCTAAGTTTAACAATTAAACGTATTATTGCAATTTAATAAGGAAAAAAATTTATGATTTAGAAAAGAAAAAAAAAACGGGATTTTTGCAATAATAGACCTTGTACGTACTCGTCACCTCACGTACACGGCACCCACACATCAATTAATATCAAACATCCTAAGGGGAAAGTCCCCAACACAAGGTTAGGCAAGCCACTTACCTCGAACCGCTCAAATCAACTCGATATCACGTTCTTGCCATGAGTATCCTACTCCCAATGACCTGAATCTATTCAAATTAATTGCATAATGTAAATATAACTACAAGTAACAAATTTAACTAATTAATTCGAAGAAAAAACGCCCAAAAAGTCTCCCCGGGCCTACGTCTCGGAATCGGGTAAAAATTACAAATTTTGAACACCCATTTACTAAAATTCGACACCAAATGGTCCTCCAAATCCACAAATCAAACTTCCAAATCCCTAACCTCCAACTTTCAATTTTCACCTTAAATACAAACCAACTAGGTGGAAAAATACATGGCAAAGCAAGATTATTGATCAAAAATAATCACAAGGGACTTACCTCAAGAAATGTCTCGAAACCGCTCTCAAGAATCGCCCTAAACCGAGTTTGCAAAGTCAAAAATGACAAAAATCACGAAGCCCTTCGATTTTAACCACTGCCCAAGTATTTCCGTACCTGCGGAACCTGGGCTCGCACCTGTGGGTGCTCTTGTGCGAAAAAAGTGTGCATCATCACAATTCACTTGCCCCCCTCTGCCTTCGCACCTGTGACGAAAGGGCCGCACCTGCGCGTGTGCGCCTGCAAAAATCCCCTCCGCTTCTGTGTAACTTGTGCACTTGCGAACAGTCTTGCGCGTTTGCGGGCATCGCAGATGCAGCCTTTTCCCATGCACCTGCGACCCCTGACCAATCCACCCAACTCCTCTTCTGCGCCAATTTTCTCGCACCTGCGGGCAGCCTTGCGCAGGTGCGATTAATGCAGAACCAGCAAAAGCACCGGATTTTTCCTAAGTCCAAATTCATTCTGTTAAGCATATGAAACACACCCGAGGCCCCCGGGACCTCAACCAAACCTACCAACCAATCTTATAACACCATACGAACTTAGTTGAGCCTTCAAACCACATCGAACAACACCAAAATCATGAATTAAGCACGGATTCAAGCCTAAGAATTTAAAATTTTCCAAATTCTACAAAATGACGTCGAACCACATCAAATCTAGTCCGAATGACCTCATATTTTACACACAGGTCACAAATGATACTACGAACCTACAGCCACCTTCAGAATTCCATTTCGAGCTCGATATCAAAATTTTCACTATCGGCCAAAATCGCCAAAAAACTAACTTTCGTCAATTCAAGCCTAAATCTACTACAGACCTCCAAAACATTTTCCGGACACGCTCGTAACCCTAAAATCACTCAACGGAGCTAAAAGAGTCGACATAATTCCATTCCGGATCCGTCTTCACACAATTCCAACTGCAGTCCAAACTCTAAGGCTTAAACTCACAACTAGGGACTAAGTGTCTCAAATCTCTCTGAATTCCATAACCAATCACTCCGGCAAGTCTCAATAGCGAGAAACAAACATGGGGAAAACAGTTATTAGGGGATCGGGGTTTAAATTCTCAAAATGACCGGTCGGGTCGTTACAATATAAATGCTTTAAAAGTTCATATTGTGGGTTATATTTCACTTGGTTGTTATTTAAAATAACAAGGGCCGTGAATTGAAAAAATTTCTTATAGTTTTATATCAAATATTGGTGCACTGTTTTTATAAAGTTTTTCCCAAGAACTTAAGCTAGAGAGAGTCTATGACACTTATTGAGTACCGCTGTGGTGTACTCAGCCCTTAGGAGGCCCCCTCCAGGGCCCTATTTACTTTACATGTTTCAGGATGATGTATGATACGTGGCATGTGGTCAGGCCAAGATGATTCTCTTTCCGAGGTATTATGAAGAACCACTTTCATTTCGTAGTAGCTATCATGTTCTTCCTTATTTTATTTTGTTAGAACTACTCCAACCATTGGTTCTATTCTTTGGTATAGAGGCTCCATAGATAGTTGTGAAAGGTTGTAATCACGGGGTTATACACGACATACATGAAAGTATATTTATTTTACTTAGTCTCATTGTTATTATCATGAAAGACATCATGTGTGATTTTGAATTGAAAAATATTTTATCATTTAAATTAAAAATGTATATGTTTTTCAAGGAGCTTCCGCAGTTAAATTGGTTTTCATGCATATGATTTGGGTGCATCACATGGTTTGGTTCGCTCGGGTGGGGTAGTGTGCCGGGTGCTAGTCACGTGGATTTTAGGACGTGACAAACTTGGTATCAGAGCACTAGGTTCTAAGTCGAGTCCTAGGATGTCTATGGAGCCGTGTCAAGTAGAGTCCCTCTTATCGGTGTGTTGCCGGCCACACTTATATCGGGGAGACTAAAATGACATTTAGGGAGTTTCATTTTTTTTGCATACTCCATATTGTGCGTTTGTGCATGAAGTGAGAGTACGGATTCTCGATTGTATCGATTTCCGGTTGAGGAAGATATTGAAGTGACGAGAATGAAGCTCAATGTTCAAATTATAGTACGAGATATTTGAGCTAATGGCCAGAAAGTGTTAGATTTGTTCAAAATGGAAGGATAAGTTGAGAATAGATTGGGACTGATACAGTCAACACGTATTACTTTGGTAAATAAGAATTTTCAGTCGAATACTGAGAAATCATGGAAGCAAATAATGCGATGATGTCAGCTAGTATTGTCAGGATGATGTCCTGACTTATAAAGAATTTTACTAAAGGATGCGAATAAGGGCACATATGTTAAGCCCTAGATTTCAATTCAAGATCGTTGGTCAAGATGTTGGAGGGACTGTTTACAATGGTAATCACCATTAACGAGTTTAGCAAAGGTACAAAAAAAGAATATTGTAATGCATCTTAAATCATCATGACAAGATATAGAGAGGTGATAGGGCATCTAATTGATAAGTGAATGTGAGTCATTCAAGTTTGTGGTAAATATAGTATGACTCATAAGAAGTTTGGCATAGTTAAGACAATGTCAATAATGACCAAAGACACATTCCTAAAAGAAAAAGAAAAAAAGACTTTCTCGATCATTCGAAAAGGAAATGTTACAGGATGAGGGACATGAACCTTAATTATACTAGACACCAGATTTCCTCTGAGCATGATAGGTTATCGTCATGATTGTGTCATACGTAATATAAGTGACACTTAATAAATAAAGTGCCACGTGTAAGTATGAGTTAAGGATAGATGAAGCATGCCATATGTAAAAGATGGGAATGACAACCTTGAGTTCTTCCAGATGATGAATGTGATACAAATAAAAGTCAATCTCTAATTATGCAAACCAAGGTATGCGAGGATAAAGTATATGAACTTAAATGGGTAAGCGTAAAAATATTAAGGCATGAGAAGCGCAAAAGGCATAATCTTGGAGGTTATAAGAAATAATATAGGTTGTTAGAGAAGAAAAAGAAAATGACGTGGAATGATAATATTGAGTTTTTCTAGTCGAGATATGTCTTATTTTATTCTGTTGAAAAATAAATTGAGAATTTCCAAGAATGATCTCAAAGCAACTCTATATGTGCCAGATATTGAAAGAGCAGTTAACTTGTAAGTGAACGAATCCTTATGATTCAAGAAGAATAAATATAGAAATGGCTCATGGGCTAAGTTAAAGTTGTTAGAAAGTTACACATATAAGGTGTACGACGTACGGCTTAAAACAATGATTGAAAACGGTTATGGTACGGATTTGGAGATTGAGAAGTTACAAGAATTCTAAGACTACATGATAACGTGTCATAAATCCCTACATGAATGTGTATGGACGAGATCAACAATACCATGAATAATGGGGAAATATGCAAGCATATATTTATCGTACGAAACGTGTTGATATAAATACGTGGTATTAGCTACAACCAAAAGAGTTCACATTGTGATGAAGACATGAGGTAATAAGACCCTACATGCATGTCATCTTTATCATAAATATAAGCCTACTCGGTGGGACACCATCAACATAAAGTTTCATGAAAGGACTTAAGAGCAAGAAATATAATTTCAGAGATATATACTAAGGAATCTCATATATATATGCGGCTTGAGAACATGATGGTGGCATAAAGATAGGATGTGTAATTCTAACATGTAGCATTGTGAAAATGGTATATGTTGTGAAACGTTATATGATGATATGTGGATTTAGCCTAAGGGAGTCACACTTGTTCAGTATATTTAAGCATGAGATGAGAGGCGCAAGGTAGTCGTACTTGCTAGAACTGTATTAGAGCATGGATTGGTGGGTGAAATAATAGAAGAGATTTCTTATTGGAAGGGATAAATAGCCTATTGTAGTGGGTGAAAAATTGATTGTCAATGAAATTTTTTATATGAGATAGAAATTTAATAATGACTTCGAGTGGCAAGTAAGAGTTTGAATTTGGTTTACTCTTAAGTGGGGGAGAATCAGAACAGAATAGATTCACCTTAAAGGTAATGATTTGTGAAATAAGATATTTTATTTACTAAAGTCAAGATGAAGAGAGAACCTTCGGTAACTTCATGATGGAATAAGTACAATTGCCATAAAGTATTGAGTACCGATGTGGTGTACTCAACCCTTAGGGGGCCTCCTCCAGGGCCCTGCTTACTTTACATGTTTCAGGATGATGTATGATACGTGGCATGTGGTCAGGCTAAGATGACTCTCTTTCCGAGGTATTATGAAGCACCACTTTCATTTCGTGATAGCTATCATGTTCTTTCTTATTTTATTTTGTTGGAACTACTCCAACCGTTGGTTCTATTCTTTGGTATAGACGCTCCATAGATAGTTGTAAAAGGTTGTAATAAAGGGGTTGTATACGACATACATGAAAGTATATTTATTTTACTTAGTCTCATTGTTATTATCATGAAAGACATCATGTGTGATTTTGAATTGAAAAATATTTTATCATTTAACTTGAAAATATATATATTTTTCAAGGAGCTTCCGCAGTAAAATTGGTTTTCATGCATATGATTTGGGTGCATCACATGGTTTGGTTCGCTCGGGTGGGGTAGTGTGCCGGTCACGTGGATTTTGGGTCGTGACAGTATTCTCCAACTAGATAATTAATTCTATGTAGCAAACATATATGGGTTGAGAAAGACTATCTGTGATGGAGCTCACAACTCTAGATACATTGTATATCTCAGGTCTGTAAGATGCACCATGACTATAAAAAATAATTTAAAAAAAATAAAAAATATGTTTGGTTGGAAAAGATAGAAGGAAAAATAAATTCGTTAACTTTGTTTCTAACTATTTGACATGTCAGCATGTTAAGGCAAGCACTTGCGACTCACATGCCCAATACAACAATTCAAGATTCTGAAGTAAAAATACAATAGAATTACAATACATTATATGACTAAATTACTCAAACCATTAGAGTTATGATTATATGTGGGAAAGTTGTAAATTGGCTTACAAAGTAGGCACGTTTCTTGCTAGGCAAAACCTCTTATAGTGAGGTAAAATATGCACAGATATACATGAACAGGAAATTATCTGACCCAATAGAACTCTATGGTTCATCATCTCTAATAGAGGATCACATTCACTTCACGATTTAATACTAGATTTTATCACACGCAAACGCAAAGTCTGAATGTTCTATACAAATCTTGGAGGATATGTTAAGAGCTTGCATTCTTGAGTTTGGAGGTAGTTGGGACGCTTATCTACCTTTAGCTGAATTTGCTTACAACAATAGTTTCCAGACCAGTATACAGATGGCACCGTACGAAACATTATATGGTAGAATATGAGGTTCTCCTATCGGAGGGTTTGATGCTGGTAAGATTAATTTATTGGGATCCGACTTAGTACAAGAAGCTATTGACAAGGCCCAATTGATCAGACAGAGATTGCTCATAGTTCAAAGCAGACAAAAATCTTATGCGGATAAGAGAATAAGAGACTTAGTGTTTACAATCGGAGGACAAAGTGTTTCTACGAGTCTCTACTATGAATGGCGTGATGCGATTCGAAAAAAAGAGGTAAGTTGAGCCTGGGGTTTATAGGTCCATGTGAGATACTTGAACGAGTGAGAGGTATGGAAAATTGTTTGGCACTCCCTCCTGAGTTGTCTCTTATTGATTCGTTGTTTCATGTCTCAATGCTAAGAAAATGTATATGAGACTCATCTCACGTGCTTGAAGCACCAACTATACCGCTCGATGAGAAGCTTTCTTACGAGGAGGAGCCGATGGCTATTGTTGATAGACAAGTTAGGAAGTTACAACCAAAATAAATATGTTCGTAAAAGTATTATGGAGAAATCATACAGTAAAAGAAGCTACAGAAGCTACATGGGAAGTGGAAGATGCTATGCGAGTCAAGTATCCTTATTTGTTTCAGTCTACAAGTATGAAGATGAGCTAAATTCGGGGACCGAATTTCATAAGGTGAGGAGAATGTAATACCTCATATTCAAACTAGGGTATATTAGTCTTTAAGCATAACATAAATAAACAAAAAATAAACATAATCAATTAAAAGAAAGGGCAAAAACTCACTAGAACGAGAAAAGAAAAAAAGGGTTCAGGGAAGGGGTTACGTATTCTAAAGCTTCTGCCAAAACAGAAACCACAAAACATATGCTATATGAACCAAAAACAACATAAATACTTCAATCTTGGAAGCTTTAGATTTGGAGAAAACCAACAGAGAAAAAATTTCTTTTCTATAGAGAAGGAAACATAGAAAAACTCCACACAAATAATTTTGAAAGCCAAGGATGGATCGTTTCAATAGCACCTTTGAACCCTAAGCACTTTCGAGTTTCGAGTACTGCGGTAAATATCTAAACTCTTTATTTTAGTTATGTGGACGGATTCTTTAATAACTTCTTTTCTAAAATTTAAGCAATTTACATAGATTGTGAATAGCTTATTTAAATACCATAAAGAGATAGAGTGACTGGTATATATTTGAGTGAAGAATTCATTGAAGAAACTATCTTGATAGAGATATGGTGCAATTAACTACTTAAGCAAGTTTTAAAATTTTCAAAAAAGCTATTTGGAACAGTATATTTTCTACGGTAACTTGCCTTACTCTCAAAAAATATACATATGACTTAAAGGAATGTGATTAAGGTCTAAAATTATTTTTACGTGATCTCGACAAATCCAACTTGACAAATTGATAATCAAACATGAAACTCTGAGAGTTGGGTATTCTAAATTAGTTACAAATTAGCCTAAACAAGAACGTTATTTCGAGAACGATATGATGTGATTATAGATTGATTGAAGGAAGGCGCACAGTTTGTTCGAAGTGACGAGTTTGATATTTTCGACATGAGTACTGTGAGTAGTAATCTTACCGCAATTTGTATTTTCATAACCTGTATGGTTTATACATTATTTTGAAAATAAAATGTGTTACCGAATGTTTGAGATTGCATGTGGGACAAGTCCTTTACTTGATAAGGTACTGAATAATTTACTTGAGATGTTTACAGTTATTTAAAATACTCTCACTATTACTAGATATGTTTTACTGTTACTAGAGATATGATTACCATTATCGAAATTGAATAACATAATTTGATAAGAATTGAAATGCCCTGTACTGGTTTGAAAATGCTTCCATGTGAAGATTTACTGTTTACAAAGAAAAGTATAAATAAGAAGAGACTTTGAAGGATACCGTAGCTAACAACGGGTTCGTTAGACCTGGTGCACCTTGTATTTACCGATTATCGAGTATAGTTATAGCCTTCGCTAGTGAGAAGGTAGAACTAGCTTACAGTTACAGTTTTTCCTCGAGTAGGGACCTACAGTTATATTTGACTCTTTTTACGAAGGGGTCCACACAGTGATACAGATTATATGATCCTTTCTGAAAACCTCCCAAATATAAAGATTTCTATGACACAGTATTTACCGAGTTTATTACTGAATTATTAAATTGATTTTGCACTGATTAGTATTACCGTTTTAAAGGGGGCATTTTATTTTGTAATTATTATACAAGCATGCTTTCTGACTTGTCCCCAATTAAAAATAGTTGTAGTTAAGTATTATTACTCACTGAGCTAGCGACTCACTCCCCACTATTATTTTTATAGAGATAACAGTAGACGCAGGCGAGGATTCCGTTAGTTAGAGTACACGAGTTGACAATTCCTGGTGAGCCCGACATTTATTCGCGTGGGCAAAGATTGTTATTTATTTGTTATAATCGCTTTCTTAAAACTCTTAGAGTCGCTCCATAATCATTTTTATGAGGGTCATAAATATTTTTTTATTGATATAGACTTGTGACTCGTATTAGACTTTCCTATCATATACTTGGAGATGAAATTAGTATTATTGTGTTGGAAATACTTCGCGAATGAGGATTATAACTTGTTTGGTCGATATAAGTTGGTTGTATTGTTGATTTCTAAGACAGGTTTATTTTTGGATAGTCCTAAAACAGGGAAATCTCTGCCCGATTTTCTGTAAATTACCGATGAGGCTTACTTGGGAGCACTTGCTCCTAAGCGCCGGTCATGGTCCTAAATTCGGGACTGCTATTCGAAATCTTAGTGAAAGACTGGATTTCTTATCTCATGTCTGCTTTTCGTGAAAAAATACCAATTGAAGTGGAGGGTTTCTTCAAACAACAAGGGGTTGGGTCAACTATCCAATATTTCCTTAGGACCAAGCCTCCTACCTTGAAATAACGGAGGTTGACTCTTCGATTATAATATCGCTCCATTCTTTGCTTTTGGGCTGCCATTCTTACATGCGCCAAGTCCCTGCGCTCATCGAGTAACTCCAAGTTGAGTAACATTGCTTCATTGTTTGATTCTTTATCTGCTTGAAAATATCTCAAGGTGGGTTCCCCTACTTCCACCGGGATTAAAGCTTCTGCCTCGTACACAAATGAAAAAAGATTTTCTCATGTGCTCAATTTGATCGTTGATCGGTACGCCCATAAAACTCCGGGTAATTCCTCGGGCCAATTACCTTTAGCCACTTCCAACCTTTTCTTGGGGTTTTGTATAATCACTTTGTTCGTTAACTCTGCTTGACTATGATCGCTCAAATGGTAGGGTGAAGATGTGATCCTCTTTGTTTTTAAATCTTCGAGGAACTTTGTGATTTTTGCGCCGAAACATTGTGGCCCATTATCGCATGCTATCTCTTTTGGTATTCTGAATCTGCAAATTATATTTTCCCATAAGAAATCCACCACTTCGCGCTCGACGATCTTTTGATAAGGACCTGCTTCCACCCACTCAGAAAAATAGTCAATCAAAATCAAAAGAAATCTTACCTTTTCGGGGGCCGGCGGCAATGGCCCGAAGATGTCCATTCTCCATTTCATGAACAGCCATGGGGATAGAACCAAATGCAACGGTTCTGCCGGTTGATATACCGGTGGTGCGTAGCGTTGGAACTTATCATACTTTTGTACGAAGTCTTTGGCATCTTGTTCCATGCGAGGCTAATAATATCCTGCCCTTACGAATTACCGCACTAAGGAATTTGCGCCAAATGATTGCTGCATATCCCTTCGTGGACTTCTCGCATAACATAGTTAGCTTCGGATGTCCCAAAGCATCGGGCCAACGGGCCTTGGAAAATTTTCTATAATGTTGGCCTCTCTTGAAGCTATATCGTGTTGCTTTGGAGCGTAGCGCTCGGGAAGCTTTGGAGTCTTCGGACAACTTCCCGTGCTCGAGATAATCGATGATTTCTTTTCTCCAGTCCCAGACCAAACTAGTTGTAATTACCTCATAGTAGCTATCTATATCCAGGACCGAGTTCATCAATTGTACTACCGTCCCAGACTCCAATCCCTTTATTTCTGTCGATGATCCAAGGTTAGCCAATGCATCCGCTTCTGCGTTATTTTCCCTCGGGATATGAGTAATCGACCACTCCCAAAATCGTGCCAACAAAGCATGGACCTTTACCATATATTGTTGCATGCGCTCCTCTTTGGTTTCGAAGATATCGTAAACCTGAATTACCACCAGCTGTGAGTTGCATTTGATTTTGATGACCTCGGAATCAAGTCCCTGATCCAATTCAAGCCATGCAATCAAAGCATCATACTCTACTTCATTGTTAGTTAAAGGGACCGTTCTAATGGCTTGCCTTAGGGTTTCCCCCGAAGGTGTGATTAATACTATACCAAGCCCGGACCCTCTTACGTTGGAAGCTCCATCCGTAAATAAGGTCCAAACCCCCGATGTCGATCCCGACACCATTGCTGCCTTTTTGGTTGCCGGAGGCAGCAATCCCACACTAAAATCGGTCACAAAGTCAGCCAAGAATTGTGAATTAATTGCAGTCCTTGGTTTATATTCTATGTCGAACTCACTCATTGCGATGGCCCATTTGGCCAATCTACCAGAGAGCTCAGGTTTGTGAAGGATGTTCCGCAAAGGGAAAGTGGCCACCACGACTATCGGGTGACATTGGAAGTAGGGCCCCAGCTTTCGAGCGGCGACTACGAGAGCTAAGGCCAGTTTCTCCAAATGGGGATAACGAGTTTCTACTCCCGTTAAAATCTTACTAACGTAATAAATGAGAGAATGCGTACCTTCGTCCTCACAGACTAAAATTGCACTTACTGCGACTTCCGAGACCGTGAGGTAGACTAACCACGTTTCACCTTCTTTTGGTTTCGAAAGCAACGGAGGGCTTGACAAGTACTTTTTCAAATCTCTCAAAGCCTGCTGGCACTTCGGGGTCCATTCTAAATTATTTTTCTTTTTAAGCAGTGCGAAGAAACAGTGACATTTTTCTGATGATCGGGAAATGAACCTGCTCAAAGCTGCCAATCTTCCCGTGAGCCTTTGGGCTTCCTTCACACTTTACAATTGGTCTGGGATATCTTCGATGGCCTTGATCTTATCGGGGTTTACCTCAATTCCCCTTTGCGATAGTAGAAATCCCAGAAACTTACCAGATCTGACCCCGAACACGCATTTCTCGGGGTTAAGTTTCATAATATGCTTTCTTAGGATGTCAAAAGTTTCTTGCAGATGTTTAAGGTGATCACCTGCATTTAAAGACTTAACGAGCATATCGTCTATATAAACTTCCATAGTTTTTCCTATTTATTTTTCAAACATCTTATTCATGAGATGTTGATAAGTGGATCCAGCATTTCTCAACCCGAAGGGCATCATATTATAGCAATATGTACCGAAATTTGTTATAAACGAAGTCTTTTCCTGATCCTCCGAGTTCATCTTAATGTGATTGTACCCGGAATAAGCATCGAGGAAACTCGTGCCCGGCCGTAGCATCAATAATTTGATCGATTTTTGATAGTGGGAACGAGTCTTTCGGGCACGCCTTATTCAAATCTTTTTAATCTACACACATGTAGAATTTATTATTCTTCTTAGGAACTACTACTACATTAGCTAGCCAGTCTGGATACTTTACCTCTCGGATCGAACCGATATTAAGTAAGCGAGTTACCTCTTCCTTGGCGAATTTATTCCTGGCTTCGGCAATAGGGCGTTTCTTTTGTCTTACCGGAGGTAAGTTGGGATCCAAACTTAACTTGTGTACGTCTACCTCCGTAGGGATACCTGTCATATCCGCATGCGACCATGCAAAATAATCAGCATTATATTTATGAAATTTAATAAAGCCAGACATGAGCTCGGAATGCAGTCCTGTTCCCATGTGGAATTTCCTTTTTATGAATTCTTCAAACAATGCAACTTGCTCAAGCTCTTCCACTGTGGATTTCGTTGCATCCGTCTCTTCTGAAACCTAGAAATATCTCGGCACCTGATAAAATTCCGACATTTCTGCCCCCGGACTGACTTCATATAGTTCGGGAGCGGGCGTCGGTTCCTGTAATTGCTATGCCGCGTGTTCCTTTCCTTTGCTACTAGAGATCGAAATTGCATTCATCTCCCTTGCTGCCGGTTGGTCACCCCTTATCTTCTTAACTCCTTCGGGTGTTGGAAACTTTAACAATTGATGATATATTGATGGTACAACTTTCATTTCGTGCAACCACGACCTTCCCAGAATGATGTTGTATCCCATATCACTATCTACCACTTCGAAAAGAGTTGTTTTCGTTACTCCTTCAGCGTTTGTGAGTAACAAAATCTCTCCCCTGGTTGTCACGCTCGCAGGGTTGAATCCGGCGAGGAGTTTTATGACCGAAATGATGCTTTCAGTGAGTTTAGCTTGCTCCAATACTCTTCATTGTATAATATTTGCCGAACTTCCTGGATCCACTTGAACACGTTTAATCTTAAAATCTAGCATATTTAAAGAAATTACCAGTGCGTCGTTGTGCGACAGCAACAATCCATCTGCGTCCTCCTCTGTGAAAGTTATACCGTCTTCGGCGACTTCCCGGAGCCTTTTGCTATGGGTTATTGACACTTTGTCTTTTTTGCTGCCGAAAAGTTGACCATGTTGATCTCGTTCCCCCCGAAGATCATGTTGATCGTTTGGTGCGGGGGATCTTCTCCCGCTTTCGAGGGTTCCACATTTTCCCGGTTACGACCATAATTGTTCTTAGCTCGGTCACTCAAGAATTCTCTGAGATGACCATTCTTCAACACTGTTGCCACTTCTTCCCGGAGGTACAGGCAATCCCCTGTATGGTGGCCATTCGTCCCGTGATATTCATACCACAAGTTGGGATCCCTCTGGCTAGGATCAGATCTCACTGGTTTCGGGAACCGTGCCTCTTTGATATTTCTCATGGCTTACACCAACTCCACTCTACTGACATTGAAATTGTATTCTAACAGTTTGGGGTAGGAAGGATCCCGCTCCCCTGGCACTTCTTTATCCTGCAATGATCTATTGTTCCGACCGCAATCAGTCCTTCTGTCGATGGCGAACCTGTCCGCCGATCGGAAGCCTCTGTCGCGGCATTCGGTCCATTTGTAGGGCAAAAGTCGGTCCCTCGAAGACCGTCTGTCCGTGTCGAAATCGTCTTTTGATTTTTCTCTGTTCTTTTTCCGTCCTTTTGTCGACGATGGAAAGCCAACCTGATCATATTCGATCCTTATCTTTGATTCGTACCGGTTGTGGACATCTGCCCAAGTCATTGGTTGAAACTCAAGAAGGCTTTCCTTCAATTTACAAGAAGCGTCTGAACTTCTCGGATTCAGTCCCTTAGTGAATACTCCAGTCGCCCATTCATCTGGGACAGCCGTGAGCAACATTCTCTCCTTCTGGAATCGGGTAACGAACTCTTGTAGCAACTCGGATTCTCCTTGCGCAATCCTGAATATGTCGGCCTTTCGGGCCAGTTACTTTTCTGGCCCCGGCATGAGCCTTGATGAAAGAGTCTGCGAGCATCTCAAAGGAGTCTATGGAATGCTCGGGTAATAGTGAATACCACGTCAAGGTTTCCCTCGTGAGAGTATCTCCAAATTTCTTCAGCAAAACTGATTCAATTTCGTGAGAAGCTAAATCATTTCCCTTCACCGTCGTTGTATAGGTGGTAATATGCTCCTGAGGATCTGAAGTTCTGTCATACTTTGGCACACCAGGCATTTTAAACCACTTCGGGAATAGTTCTGGTGTCGCACTTGGCTTGTATGGCAATTGAGTATACTTCTTTGAGTCCGGACCTTTCAGCACCGCTGATGCGCCCGGAATTTGATCTATGCGGGCATTCACTTCCCTTATAAACTGTAAAAGTTTATTTTTGAAGGGATCATTTTCGTTATTGGGGTCGGATCCACTCCTCCCAGCCCCATCGGAGCCAACTTTGCCAATCGGGGTATTGTTGTCGACCCTTTACGTTGTTTGATTCGCGGGAGCGCCGGGAGGAACTGGATCTCGTCTATTCGCATTATTCGAAGCCCCCGACAACGCCTGGTTCAACTCCATCATAACCTTATCTTGTCACATTAGGTGGTCTAGAATGATCGCATGTTGTTCTTGTAGGACCCTTACCGCGTCAACGACATGTTCCTTCTCAGCATCGTCAGGAGTTGTCTCCCGAACATGTCGAGGATATTGCCTGTCATGCATCGACGTGGCTTCATTCCCCTCGTTGTGGGTGTCACTGATTGAGTCCTCGAAATGAGGTTGATCCCCTCGAACCTCGGGATTGTGCGTGTTGTTAACACTGTTATCTACCATTTCTTATGATTTCTTCTAAGACAAAATAATCAAAACATGTTAGTAAAAAAGACAAGGATCAACTTAATTGCACGGCTGTCTAAAGTACGCCACCAGAATTATTAAAGCGTGCTGCCAGAATTTGAAGTGTGCTACCAGAATTGAAAATTCTAACAGAGTGCTTTAAAATTCTAGTAGCGAACTTAAAATTTCTATTGCAAGATTAAACTATCAAAAAAAATATTAACGGGATCAAAATATTATCGGTGATTCTAAAGAGGCCTATATGGTGTAATTTCCTGGGTAAGATAAGAGAGAATTGTTAGGAGGTGTGCAGATAAATTTTAAAGCAAATCCCAACTCCAAATTCTTGAATTTTTGTAACTAAATTTGTATAGTTTCAAATTATAACAACATTTAAATCACAAAATGTAACATAAAATGAATTCTAAAAAAGTTTTTATTAACGTAAAAAATTTGTCTAACTTCAAATAATAATAACAATAATAATGTTATATAAGTTTTTAGTACTTCATTTATTAAGTCATTTATTGATCTTTTTAGTATTACAGTTCTAAAGGATTTTCTTATGTACCTAAGTTTTGGTGGATGAAATTACAAATAGATTATCTACAACAATCATCATCTATAACAAAATTTTACTATAACAGTCAAGTTTTATATGGTATATATTTTTTATGTTATGTTATATCATATTTTCTTATAATAATATTTTATTATAGTAGCCAAATTATACCGAATAAACAACTACTATATCATATTGCTGATGGGAGGTCGCGATGGAGTTAGTAAGAGGGAAGGATTATTATGCAAATAAGACAAAAGTTTTTTATTAATATACTTTTTATAGTAAAAAAAATTCTAGTACAAATAAAGGTTATAAAATAAATTGTAGTTCGAAAAACATTCCTAGTCCTAATTATCAACGGTTTTTTGTACTACTCTTCGTCTCCGAACATTCCAGAATCTTAACAACCACGCCTAGAACCCTCTTTTCACCCCCACCCCCTTCTTTAAATCCCCTCCCCTTCCCCTACACTACGCAAATTCTCTAAAACATACTCACCGGAAAAAAGAAAAAGAAGAAGCAAAAACAATGGCCGACGAAGCAAAGGCCAAAGGCAATTCAGCATTCGCCGCCGGTAACTTTTCAGACGCCGTCCGCCACTTCACTGAAGCGATTAATCTCTCTCCTGCAAATCACGTTTTATATTCAAATCGATCAGCAGCTTACGCTTCACTGAACAATTTCTCCGAAGCCTTAACCGACGCTGAAAAAACCGTCGAGCTGAAACCGGACTGGTCTAAAGGCTACTCTCGGCTCGGCGCTGCTCAATTAGGCCTTAAAAACTATAATGATGCTGTTTTGGCTTATAAAAAGGGTTTAGAAATTGATCCTAATAATGAGGTTTTGAAGTCCGGGCTTGCTGATGCTCAATCAGCCCAGGCTCGAGCCCGATTTAGAGGATCGGGCCCAGGTCCGGCTAGTCCGTTTGGCAATGCGTTCTCCGGGCCGGAGATGTGGGCTAAGTTGACGAGTGATCCGCGTACGCGGGCTTATTTGCAGCAGCCTGATTTTGTTAGAATGATGCAGGATATTCAGAAGAATCCGAATAATTTGAATTTGTATTTGAATGATCAGAGGGTAATGCAGGCGTTTGGGGTTTTGTTAGAGGTGAAATTGGATACGAGGGCGCCGGAGGAGGAGGATGCGGAGATGCCGGAGGCGAAAGCTTCGCCGGAGAGGAAAAGGCCTGCGGAGAGCGAGCCCGTGAAGGAAGAGAAGCGGGCTGCGCCTGGGTTCAGGACCGAACCGCAGCCCGAACCGATGGAGGTGTCCGAGGAGGAGAAGGAGATGAAGGAGAGGAAAGGGCTGGCGCAGAAGGAAAAGGAGGCTGGGAATGCGGCATATAAAAAGAAAGATTTTGAGACGGCAATTCAGCATTATAGTAAGGCAATTGAGCTTGATGATGAGGATATTTCTTTCATTACTAACCGTGCTGCTGTGTACTTGGAGATGGGCAAGGTATATCCACATCTTTAGTATACTAGAGTTTAAGTTTTGTGCACTGAGAGAGCGTACAAAATACACAATTAGGTTACTTATTAGATAATTGTAGGTGAATCTCTTGATAATCATTAATTGGTAATCTGATAAAAATGGCAAATAAGCTGCTATCACAGGTTAAACTTCAATAATAATGTGAAATAATCTTTATACTGTTAGTGTATGTAATTTACATCCATATTATGTTGTATGCCTATAAAGTTGCCTGCTTTTATTCCTTATTTAGTGCATAACATTGACATGCATGAAGAAATTCAACAATTCAAGTGTTAGTGTATCTAGTATAATAACTATTATGCCTCAAATAAACTAGTTAAAGTGGTTTTTCTATGACGATACCTTATGAAGATTCTATCTCTACTCGGGCTTGGAACTAGTAATGTGAGTTCACATAGGATGCTAAGCTCGTATATTTCCAATACTTCTAGGAAAGTTTGGTGCTTTTCTCATTTGTAAAGGAATTGCTGGATAAATGATTATAGTGGTAATGAGTTTGATAGTTTTTTAGCATGGGGCACATTGGTGTTGGAATTTTATGTGAGTATTGAAGAAATGGTTCCATACGATTAGTCAGTTGCCCTTTTTGTATGTTATGTTTTTGTTTTGACTATTAGATTCAGCACCTAATTGACCTAAGGTGATAATGTTGTTTCTTTCTAAATCACCAGTCTTCAAATACTGTTTTAGAAAGAAGAAAAAAATACACCTATCTTCAAATCTAAAGCAGGTAACATGTTTTCTTATTAGGATCTTTTTCTCTGTGTTGCGATGTGTAGTTGCAACTCGTTTGACTTGCATTGCTTGATACTAGTATGTTAAGCAAACATGGTATTGAGTTGCGCTTCCCCAGCCCATCACCCCTCAAGGTCTCTTGCTCCTCTTGTTTCACTATGGCAAGGTTAGCATTTAGAACCTAAATATATCATTCTGCTGATGTGGTGTTGTAATCACCTTCTGTATACTTCTGCGTGGTTTTTCTTTAAGTCATAAATAGTCTATCTGGAGCTCTTCCTTATGTTAGTTTGTCTTAATTTCAGTATGAGGATTGCATGAAAGATTGTGACAAAGCTGTTGAAAGGGGAAGGGAGCTCAGGTCAGACTATAGGATGATTGCAAGAGCTCTCACTCGAAAGGGAACCGCCCTGGTAAAGATGGCAAAAACTTCAAAGGATTATGAACCTGCAATTGAGACTTTCCAGAAAGCTCTTACCGAACACCGTAATCCTGATACACTGAAAAAACTCAATGATGCTGAGAAGGCGAAGAAAGAATTGGAGCAGCAAGAGTATTACGATCCACAAATAGCAGATGAGGAGCGTGAGAAAGGTACCTCTATTGCTGTTACGGCTTCTCTTACTTGTGTTCTTTCTTAATCTGTGAAAATAACTTCTTTGCTTTGATTACAGGTAACCAGTTTTTCAAAGAGCAGAAGTATCCTGATGCAGTTAAGCACTATACAGAATCCTTAAGGAGGAATCCCAAAGATCCAAGGGTATTGCCTCCTTCAATCTTTTGTTCCTCTGTAGAATCTAGTGACTTTGCCCTAAGTTGCGCGGACTCTTCGTTTTTGGTGCCACACCCGTCTCGACACGGGACGGGAGCGGGTGCGGGAGCGGGATAACTTGGGATACTTTGACCTGAGTCCATCGACAAATTTGGGGGCAAATTGAGGTTTTGATTTCTCAAAGTTAAAAATAAGACAGATTTAAGATATGGGAAATGACATACCTTCACTATTGTAGTACTTTTGTCTCATATTTGCTGATTTGTGTTTCACAAAGAATTCAAGGGGTCGTGTTCTGAGTTGGGACTTCTGGTAGACAGTAGCAGCAATATAGATGGAGAGTTGGTGGAAGGCCTTGAATGGCTTTCTTTTTCTCTTTATAGCTTATTTTTTTATAATTTTGAAATCTTTTTAGCCGAACACCCGCACCCGTACCCATACCTGGATCCGCACCCCCGAATCTCAAAATTTAGATTTTGCCGAATCTGACATCCAGATCCGTGCCTGTATCGGATGCCCGCATCCGAATCCGAGCAACTTAGATTGTGCCTATTTCTTGATATAAACTTTTGTTGATGTGTTGCATCTTCTTCTTTATGTTAGGCATACAGCAACAGGGCAGCCTGCTACACAAAATTAGGTGCATTGCCGGAGGGTCTTAAAGATGCAGAAAAATGCATTGAGCTTGATCCAACATTTGCGAAAGGTTACACTAGAAAGGGTGCTATTCAGTTCTTTATGAAGGAGTATGAGAAAGCCTTGGAAACTTACCAGGAGGGGTTGAAGCATGATGCTCAAAATCAGGAACTGCTAGATGGTGTCAGGAGGTAAAGAAAAATTTCTGTTATTTCCTTTTATCGTCAGTATTGCTTCATTTTAATATTCTTAGCGACCTGTTGAGTTTCTTGTATATTTGATTCTTAGAATAGGACTGCTGTTGGGTGTCAGACTAATACTAATACTTTTAGACACCTGATCATCCTTCGTCCCTCGGATATTCATTCGAGCAAATTAGGCGATGGGAATTTGAATCCAAGACCCTTTCTGGTTATACGCGGAAAGTGGCTTTGAGCCGTGTGCTATGAGTTAATGTAGTAACTTGAAGTGTTGGGTTTTGTTTTGCAGATGTGTAGAGCAAATAAACAAGGCATCACGTGGTGATCTGACTCCAGAGGAGTTCAAAGAGAGACAGGTATAATTTCTTCTCATATTATCTGTTCTTGCTTTAGTTAGAGGCAACTTTTATATGGTGACACTCCTATCAAATTATTTTCCGCAGGCTAAGGCGATGCAGGACCCGGAAATTCAAAACATCCTTACAGATCCAGTAATGAGACAGGTAAGTTTTGGTACATTGGAACATTGGTGGGATTATTGAAGCACGTCGATATTGTAATCTGAATATCGTGTTCTCGAGCAGGTACTAGTTGACTTCCAGGAGAACCCCAAATCTGCACAGGAACATATGAAGAACCCTCTTGTGATGAACAAGATCCAGAAGTTGGTTAGTGCAGGAATTGTTCAAGTCAAATAAATATACAAGGGAAGAAAAGCATGGGTATCGTTGTTTGATATGGTCTGTCTATTGAAGGGAAATCGCGCTTGAAACATTTTTTTTTTCTTTTTAGGAATTGGATGTGATGTTGCATATAGTCTTCTTTCTCTGGCTTTCCAGTTTTTGGTGTTAAGCAAATGCGTCAAAAAAATTGTTTCTGGATATTGCAATTCGTCTCTATAGGAGATGTTACTAACTTATAGTTCTGTTCTTTTAGCAACATGCAATGTATGAGAAAAGGGTACTACAATAGTATAGATTATGCCAAGTAATTACGTTGAAACTTGCGGTTCTAATAGACGAAAACTGCATTTTGTGATATAACTTATGTACTCTAACAAAGAAAATATCGAGACTTTATTATTATAGTGGGTTAAAGCTCTGTTACTCTTCACTTTAGTAAGATAACTTAGTTCAGAGTTACTGTTGTAGTGAATAATGTGAAATTAATGACATTCTGAGCTCTTCACTTTCAAGAAGAGAGGGTTGTGACTTGTGGAATTTCTGCTTAGCCTGCTAGTAGAAAAGAAGTCTTAATTTTTATACACTAACAATACAAAACGATCTGTTAGACTTATAAGATTGCACGTAACCGTCCATAAGTGGGAAAAATAAGGAAGGTAACATGCTACAATGTCAATAGGAATATGGTACACATGATACACTCATTATATAGAGAATTCGTTACATTGTCATTGTAGAAAGCTAAATCTATATTCATATGATAGGAAGTCGAAGCAGTGCTTTGCCATAACCTCTGCAGCTCTTTTTACATACATCAACACAAACATGGTACACATAGAAATCATTTTTCTCATTGTTACATTCATTTTCAAGAATGCAACTTTTAATGCACCCTCTCTCCTCCTCAATCTCAATATTCATCACTTCTTCATGATCATTCGTAGAAGAAGAAGACGGGTAATTTGTTTCGTGCGTTATTCTATCGCTAATTTCTGGCACTGCAAGTGAAGAAACACTAAGTAGAAGCATACAGATGAACATAAAAGAGAAAAAAGCAGTGAGATTCTGCCTTTTGTTCATCATTTTGCACCAATAAGTTTATTGAACTTGCACTATGGATGATAATTTAAGTGTAATTTTGATGTGTATTTATACTAGAAACTTTAACATAGCTGGAAATTGGGTTTCTAGAATAACAAATAATCCAATAATCAAGCAAATGATTTGTCAAAGATATTGTGATTAAACAAGTTAAATGATTCAGAGATTAGCAGATTGGATCATGCTACTGCAAATTAAAGATGTAGCCATTAAATGTTAGCTGACTTTTATTCATGTGGTACTTTAGTATAAGCATTACTTCTTCTTCACCTATTTTGGTTCTCAGTGCCAGCTAGAACAGCCAGATAAGATGTGCCTTCATTTGTACTTGTAAAAAGTGAAAAGATAACTTAGAAAAGACAAAAACAAAAAACAAAAAAAAAGGTGTAGTCCCAAGTTTTTGATTCAACATCAAAGATAGTATAACACGAAATGTATGGCAGGCGTACGTCACGAGTTCAAAGCTTGATGATTACTCCAGGTCCACTATTTGAGTAAAAGAAGTATAAAGAGACGGATCCATTATGTCATAATAGTTGTTTATTATGTTGTATTATTGAAGCCGCATTTGGATAGACTATTATTTGTTATTGTTAAATACTACCTCCGTTTCAGTTTATGTGAACCTATTTTCTTTTTGGTCTGTTCCAAAAAGAATGACCCCTTTCTAAATTTGGAAACAATTTAGCTTAAACTTACAATTCTACCCTTAATGAGAAGCTTTCATAACCACACAAATATTCCGGGCCCTTTTTTGATTTCTTTAGGACCACAAATTTTAAAAGTCTTCCTTTTTTTCTTAAACTATGTGCCCAGTCAAACAGGTTCACATAAATTGGAACGGAGGGAGTACCATTTTTCTTCATCGGTTAAAATACCAATTAATCTAAATATTGTATTTGTGAGTTCAATTCTTTTCTTCTTCTTTTTTTTTTTTTTAAAAAAGGAGAGAATTACAAAAGAGGTAGTAAAGTGGCTAGAAAGAGGAATACCTGCATATATGGAAGGAAGGCGTATTGACGAAAAGTGAGGTGTTTAAACTTTAAAGTATATTGAATACAAATATATAAGGGATGAAATTAAAAAAGAAAAATAGAGTAAAGGGTAAATGGGAAAAAATAATTGTGACAATCCTACCACACTAAATTGGTAATTACTTAGAATGAGTCTAGTTATTGTTATATAACAAATATTGTACTTTAATTTAACAAAACAATATAACATGATACAATATAAACACACAATTCAAACAGTTACAAAACCAAAAATCTTAAAACATATGAGATATCTCGGTCAATAATAAGTTTATTCAATTTCGTATTCCACAGAATTTCATAACAAATTATTTCCTATATTTTATACAGCTTCATTAATTTCTTAAGCTAACACATGTTAACAAGTCCAAAGACGGATACAAGATTTAAACTCTATGGGTTCAACTTTTATATTATAACATTAAACTCATTATATTTTTAAAAAGTTATGGATTCATATCGTCTATTTATTACAATTTTAGTAACTTTTACACATAAATTTATGCTCTGCGCCGAAAGTATCGGGTTCAGATGAACCCGGCATCAATATGCTACATCCACTTCTATTAGTAACATAGAAAATTATTCATATGTATGAATGATAACAAATTCCCCTGATAGTCAAATAAAAAAGGTAGCCCAGTACATAAGGTATTCCGCGTTCATGTAGGGTTCGGGAAATGGCACATCAAGGGATGTTACGTAGACATCCTATCTTAATGTAAGTATTATTGGCTACTTTCACGATCCAAACACGTGACCTTAGGTTACACGGAAAGAATTTTACCGTTGCTCAAGATTCACGCCTTGATAGTCAAATAGATCTTTTAAAATATCAACTGGTTTTCTATTCAGCTTGAAAAGAGATCAAATGACAACTCAAGAATTAACTAACCCTCATTTAAGACTCTGTAAACTACCAATTTAATAATGTGAGTTCTCAATTTGTTAAATGCAAATAAAGCAAAAAAAAAAAAAAAATATATATATATATATATATATATATATATATATATATATATATATATATAGTTGACTGCGCAATTTATTTAGGTGGGATTTCCATCTTCATAGATAACTATCAAACTAAAACTAGATCCGTCATCCACGCCATGTATGTAGGTCGTACGTGTTCTAAAAATAAAATTTACACATCTTAAAACTACATAAAAAATACTAATAATAGTTAATAATTCAAATATTCAAAAAGAGTTTGAGAAAATCTTTGTTAAAGAAAAAACAGTTTGACTCCCTAAATAATAACACATTCATAAACTAGGACAGAGGGACTCGTTGTTAGTTTTCTTTAGCTTTCATGTTGGTTATATATGAAATATTTAACTTATATATATAATACGAATATTGACACTATCACTATATTTTAACCTACTGTAATAAATAATGTGCCTTATTTTTAATTAGGTTATTAACTTAATTTTGTATGAACGATCACTTGTAGTTATCTCTTAGATAACATGATATTGTAAATATTCTTTTACACTATTAGCATATACAATTAAACTCATATGAAATTAGGTTTCTAATTTTGTAGATAAGGAGTACAATTTTGTAATAATGTTTTAGTTCATTTAAAACTTTGAATATATGAAATTTTAGAGAAAATTAAGGGACCAAGAGAGAAGAAGAAGAAGGGTTGAAACCGAGGCTTATGTGAGGTTGAGTTGGAGTAGATATGACACGAAGTAGCCACTCAAAAGGGTTGTTATTTAAGAATTAGTCAATATGTCCTAATTTTCAATTTTTCAGCTTAAGTTTTTAGGACATAAATGTCCTAAATTTTTCTGAAATTAAGATTTTTAGTTCAAATTTTCAGGATAAAATAAGTATTGACTAATTTTTAAATAGCAACCATAATAATGGCTATTTGTGCACCTCCCCCGAGTTTGGATGAGAAATTTGCTGGCCCATCTCTTGGAGGCCATCCAACACTAATGGGCCTTTAAAAGGAAAACAAAGAGGAGAAATTTAAAAATAGTCAAATTTACAAGTGGTAATTGAAAAATAGCCACAGTTTCAAAAGTAATCGAAATTTAACTATTTTTCATGTAAAGATAAATCTGAACGAAAACACTATTCAAAATCCAAAAAATCTTCCAGCATAATATACTAGAGTTCCAGTATAATGTACCGGTCCAGCATAATATGCTGGAAGTTCATAAACATGTGCTCCAATCTCCAGTATATTATGTTGGAATTTTCCGCGTGTTGGAGTTCCAGCATAATATACTGAAAGTTCATACACAGGTGCACTAATTTCCAGTATATTATACTGGATCGGTCCGTATTGCAGCAAAATAGTGGCTATTTTTCAATGACTTTGCAAACGGTGGCTATTTTTAAATTACCAGTCCGAAAATTGGCTAGCCCTGCTATGTTTACAAAACAAAGGAACACTAGCAGCTTGGAAATGAGAAATGTATATTTGTAGTCGCTCTAAAAAATAATAATCGACATAATATATTTTTTGGTAAATTATGTGTATTATGTACAAAACAATACACATATTTTATACACTTTTCGGCTAACGAATGGAATTAGTTTGAGTTGACCGACCAATTTTATGTTTTGCCTGAGGAAATTGTATGTAACTTGATCCCGCATACTGTCACACCCCTTTTGTACTCCCCCCCCCCCCCCCCCCCCACAAAAAAAAAAGATACGTATTATGGCTTGTTGTGGGTTAAAGAGTTTTTCTAATTAAAGCGATAAATTTGTGTATGGATTATTTTATTTACAGAGTCGCCACTGGGAATTGATTTTTTGGGTGTTCCAATTCACCTTTTATTTGAATCCCTAGTCAAAGGAAGGTTTGACTCTATTATTATTGGTCTGCGAAAACAAAGTCCGTGTAAGAAATTCTGTTAACCGGGGAGAAGGTGTAAGGCATTCCCCAAGTCCCGTGGTTCTAGCACGGTCGCTTTATTGACAACATTTGGCTTAAATTAATTTTACATAAACTGTGATTTATTGGTTTCCATGCTTTATCTATCCGCTTTTAATTATTAAAATATGAAATTATCTTTGAAACGAATCACGCGTGTGAATCCATTTTGTTTATTGTGCCAAAATCATGTCACGCGTACGTGTACACAATTAATAATATTTTATTATGTTAAGATTGTTTTGACCAAAGTTGGGCGAACACATACTTTGGTTTTAATTTTGAAAATTACAATTATGCCACGCGAAGGTATACATAATAAACTAATTAAAAGCGCGCCTAAAGCACTCTAACGATGTTCATTATTTTTCCTAAACTTTGAGATTATTGTGAGGTCATGAATTATGGAATTACTTGTGGAAGAAGTGTATGATTTTAGATATTTGAATAAATAAACTAGCATATACCAATACCCTATAGCCCAACAATTGAAGCCCAAACTTATTAGGGTCCAAATCTTCCCAACTTTAAAGCAAGCTTGAATACCATATTTCTAGAAACATAATTAAGCATATAACTTTTAAGGACTAATTTACATTATTATTTATAAAATTTAAAAGTAAATAAATAAAATCACATGAAATAAGATAAAATGAACAGTGGAAAGATTAAACCGTTAATGCAAAATTTCCAATTAAATGAGTCTTCAAGAACAGGTACAATAACTCAGACGAACGCCGAACAAGCATAAGCGAAGAAGAACATCAAAGCTAGTGAACGGAGCTCCAATGGAATTCTCGACCTCGACTATCGACTCCACTGTTTGGCGTGTGAAAATGGATGTTTTGAAGTATTTTTTGTTGGGTTTTGGGTGATAACTTGCTGGATTTTTTGAAAGAAAGACGAAGAAAGAATGACACGAGTAGAAATTCCCTCAGCGTAGAAGAAGAAAAACAACTTCTCTCAACTCTCTCCTCCCTTATTTTTTTCTCTTTCTCCTCCCTCTTTCTTTTTTCCTTTCTCTCCTATTTATAGAAAATATTTCGGAATTTTTCAGATATTTTTATTATTTTTAATTAAAAAGAATTCTTACTTCCCATTTATTTTCTTTTTTTAAAAAAAATAATTCCCCACTTTCCTTTACTTTTATTTTTTAATTTCTAATTTTTTACTTTTATTATATTTAAATTTTCACTTTTCTTTTTTTATTTCTCACTTATTTTACTTTTCTATTTTTTATTTTTCACTTATTTTACTTTTTTTTTTATTTCCATTGTTTTTACTTTTTTTTATAAAAAAAATTCAGCTACCTTTACTTTATTTTTTAATTCCAACTTTCTTTTATTTTTTATTTTTTAAATTTTCACATTCTTTTACTTTTAGTTTTTAAATTTTCCACTTTCTTTTACCTTTTTATTAAACAATTTCGACCTACTTTTACTTTTACTTTTTAATTCCATAATTTTAATTTTTTTATTATTTTATTCCCATCCGAAAATTTAAAAAAAATATTTAAGTTTTTTGATTTTTTAATTTATTTTATTTTAAAATAAAGATAAAAAATAAAAATAATAGTAATAGTATTAATTGACCTTTTTAAATTATTTTTAATTTTTACCCTATATAAAAAAAATGTAACAAAGCTAAAAAATATATATTAAATTTCTAAAAATATTTACATAGTAGAAGGTGATAAAAATTCAAATATGGTAAAAAATTAGGTGTTCATAGCTGCCCCTCTTTGCTTGAAAACATGAAGAGTTTTCAGGCAAAGACTAGGTGAGCCATGTGACTAATTTTTCACCAAATCGTTATTCAAAAGGAAAAGAAATAAAAGATTGGGTGTAACCGAGTCCTAGTTTTGGACAACCTACATATCCCAGGTTATAGGAGAATTAGGTCACGTGTAGTTCAAGGAGAATGGTGGAATGAAGTGTTGAGGAGTCGAGTGAGGTTCCGTCGAGGCTCCGGTCTGCGATCCTGCTATTATAAAAAAAAAACTAAACAAGCCTATCAACTATGAGTTACAAGATTCCTATCTATGAGTCTTCCGAAACTTGATCTTGAGTCTTGACTGGTTCTTCATGCAGACTGTGATCTAAACCTTGATGCTTGCTAGCTGTAGGTACTAGTTCATTATTCTATTGCTTCTTCTAATCAAAACAGGACTCCAATGCTCGTGTCTTCACTCATGTCTTGAGTATTCCACATCTTTTCAACTGCTTCTGCATTTTAGATTCACCTATTTTTTTCTTTTCTTTTATTCTGAAGTGAAACTTCTTCTTTTGGTCATCTCGAATCGTGTGCCTCGAGGTAAAACCTACTCAGACATCAAAACAAATAAACAAACGAAATTTTTCTGCCCCAGTTTGCACTAGAAAAATTTCGTGAGTTATTGTAATAAAATTCTAAACTACTTTTTTATTGAAAGAAATAAAAGATCGGGAATGGTTTACCCCGAAAACAAAAGACTAGGGAATGGAGACCCTATGTCTAAAATGAAAGAAACTAGGGAGTGGAGACCCTATGTTGGAAAAGTAACTAGGGATTGGTGTACCCTGATACTGGTAAGGAAATGTAAACAGGGGTCGATACCCTGTATTACGGAAAAAGAATGTAATCAGGGGTTGGTACCCTTTATTACTGAAAAGAATATATCCATGGGACGTTCTGTATTACTGAAAGAAAATGTAATCAGGGGTTGGTACCCTGTATTACTGAAAAGAATGTAGCCATAGGATGGCGTCCTGTATTACTGAAAGAAAATGTAACCAGGGGATGACACCCTGTATTATAGAAAAAATATAACCAGGGGTTGGTGCCCTGTATTACTGAAATGAAAATGAATCCTCTGGGCGAAAAGGTACTACCTGGGTTAAACTGCGAAAAGCGAGCCTAGGCGAAGAGTAATTCTACCCGGAATATGAGATGGATCCCCCTAGGCGAAAAATTTCTACATGGGTTAAGCTACGTGAAACAACCTGAGCGAAGAGTACTTCTACCCGGAACTATGAGCTGGATCCCCCTAGGCGAAAAGGTTCTACCTGGGTTAAGCTACGTAAAATAACCTGAGCGAAGAGTACTTCTATCCGGAACTATGAGCTGGATTCCCCTAGGCGAAAAGGTTCTACCTGGGTTAAGCTACGAAAAATAACCTGAGTGAAGAGTACTTCTACCCGGAACTATGAGCTGGATCCCCCTAGGCGAAAAGGTTCTACCTGGGTTAAGCTACGAAAAACAACATGGACGAAGAGTACCTCTACCCGAAAACTATGAGCTGGATCCCCTTGGCGAAAAGGTTCTACCTGGATTAAGCTACGTAAAACAACATGAGCGAAGAGTACTTCTACCCGAAAATTATGAGTTGGATCCCCCTAGGCGAAAATGTTCTACCTGGGTTAAGCTATGAAAATGAGAGGTATGAACAGTAGTGATGCATGCTAAAAATAAAGAAAAGTTGAGATTTTGAGGAAACTTACCTTTGGTAACATTCGTCTTTTAGGAGTCGCCATTCTGCACTGCTTTGTTCCTGCTGCAAATAAAGAAAAATTGTTAGTTTTAAAAGTGGTGGTCGGTTTGTGGCCTTGATGTCTTTGGCATCTTGGCTTTGTGCCCATCTTCTTTTGATGATGATTTCAACCTGCCACTAGATGTTTTGTGAATACCACTTGCATTTCTAGCCCCGGAGAGCCTTTAACTTTTCAAACTTTTACATGACGGTTGGTCGCGTGGAACTTAACATTTTCAACTTTATTTTGCCTTTGTGGCATTTCACTTTCGACTTCTTTCCTCCAAAACTTTCAATTCCAGAGCATTGGAGAACCCTTTGGCTTTTCAAATTTTGCAAAAATGGTTAGCCACTTGGGACTTAACCTATTCAACTTTATTTTGCCTTGTAGGCACTTTCAATTTGATTTTCTCCGGAGCTGGGTGCCTTTTGAATATTATCTTATATCAAACGAAAGCCCTGTAAATCAGTATTGTTATCCCTTCTTTGCTTTAGTTTTGGAACAGAGTTAGACCAAAAGGGATTCAAAGAAAAACAAACAATGGAATGGACAATAATTTTAGACAAGAGGTATCCCTTTCGGGGGAAGGAAAGAATGACTTATCTGGAGTATATGTGGACTTCAATGAACATGACATACCTTTTGGACTGGATGTCTGATCTGTGTAAACCGTCCAACTCTTAGAAATTCAACACAACTTTTGCCTTAAAACCGAGAAACCTAGCCCAGGATTGTGTCGATGCCAATGGCCGTGAAGATCCTCTTTTCGATCAATATTGCTCTTTGCGTATTTTCACTAGCTGGCCTCTCTCATTTCTCTTGTCACCATCGCCTTATAGTGCCCTTTGCGAGTTTTCACTAACAAGACTCCCTTATTTTTATTTTCTTTGCCCGGCGTCGCCCTACGATGTCCGTGAGGGTTTTCACCAATAAGACTCTCTTATTTTATTTCTCTGATTTGGTTGTATCAGATCCAAGTAACTGTATCTTCCAATTCTTGAACATTCTCGTTGATTGATTGGAAGGATTTGGGTAAAAAGGATTTGGATTGAATTACAACTTTGGAACCTTTAAGGAGAAATCATCGCCGAACCATTGTAACATTTGCCCCGGTTTCAGTTTTTTTTTTTTTTTTTTTTTTAAATGTGGATTTTTATTTTGGTGTGACTGAACCCCAGAGAGATGCTGCCTGCGTATCCTTTCGGAATCAAGTCGAATGTAGTTCAAAGAACTTTGTTTTTTATATTTTTCTTTTGCTTTTTCTTCTGTTTTATTTTCTTTTCTCTTTCTTTTTCCTTTTCTTTTCATTTCATTTTCTTTTTGTCTTTTCTTCTTCTCTTTTTTTTTTTTTTTCATTTTTCATTCAATTTTGTTTTTCAATAATAACTTCCATATTCCAATAATAAAAAAAAGATCCAGCTCAAAGGGTTTGCAAAGAGTTGAATATTTGGATAGTGAGAAAGCCTTATTCATCCCAACCGGAGAACATTAATGTTATATAGAGGATCAAGCATAGTACCTTTTGACTGCACTTGCGTTGACAGTTGTTTCAAGGACATTTCCTTCAATATTTTCCAGGTACAATGCTCTCTTTTGGCAGTACTCTTATTACAATGTATGGACCTTTTCAATCTGGAGCCAATTTCCCTTAGTTGTTCCGAATCTTTGTTTTATTTCCCTAAACTTATCTTCATTACATTCTGACTCTTGAATCATTATTTCAAAGTCTGACAACATTTTAGGATCTGGACATGAAGTTCGCAAGCATGTCATGTCATTAAAATCTGCATTAACAGAACTGAAAAGAGAATAAGGTGACAAGAATAAGAAAAGAGACATTCCTGTACAATGAAATATTAATTTTATTTGATTTAATTTTTTTTAAAATTTTAAAGATAGAAGGGTTTACATCAAAAAGTAAGACAATAAAAGTAAAACGTCGGGATTACACCCTGAAATAATCCAGACGCAGAAAAGATAGCAAGACCGGCTACCGAGACTTCCATATGACAGAAAATTTTTCAGGTTTGGCGCCCGTTTTTAGGTTTCTCTTCCGTCGCGACAATGGCTACTGTGGCTTTCAGTGCTTGATCAAATTCCTCATCTTCACAGATCTTTCCGACTACTGGCCCATTGGTGTGAGTAGGCAGAGGATTAATCATCATATTAGGGGCCTCTTCATCCCTAAGTACTATTGCCTTGACCTCGATGACGTCTTCCACTGCTCTCTTAAGAATCCAACAATCTTCTGTATCATGTCTCACTGCTCCAGAGTGGTATTCACATCTAGCATTAGCCCGGTGTGAGGGGGACTCAGGGTTTGGCCGGTTCGGGGCTACTAGCTGCAGTAGACCTAGCCTGACTAGCTTTTGGAACATGCTCGAGTATGATTCACCGACATGGGTGAACTGATTCCTTTTGGATAGGCTCTCTTTTTTTTCTTTTTTTTCTTTTTTTTTTTGTTTATGATTTTTTTTCATATCTTGATTGCTTTTTTCTTTCTCTTTTTATTGTTTTCCGCTCTTTGTTTTTCTCTGTTGTTTTTTATCACTATTTTCTTTCTTTTTCACTCAATATTTTTTTCAATTTATTTTTTCACTCTGATTTGATTTTTTTCCCGAATGAAAGACTTCGAAAAAGAAGAAAAATATTTTTGGATTTTTTAAGAAAAGAATTCTAAAGAGGGAATTAAGGAAAGAAAAATATTTTTGGATTTTTAAAAAATATTGGGGCCGGAAGCGATGAGGTTTGTCTACGTATCTCACATCCGGTGAGAATCAGACCCGCGTAGTTCGGTCAAACCGACTATGTTCTCTTTTGATTTTTATGAAAATTAATCTTTATACCTCGCGCCAGACTACTAAAAAATCTTTAGTAGAGCTCGTCAAATTGAACTTGATATTTTTTTTTTTGGTCGATAATTCCGCTCAACTAATTTTCTAAAGCCTGTCAACAATGCAAGCAAACCTTTCAAATGATGTAGCAAGTAGCACATAAGTGAACATGATGGTCTCAAAGATGATACTTGTCTTATACGAACCCCGCCCCTGTGCCGAGTTTCGCTAAGTCAAATGCATGGGATGCAAATAAAGCGAACATACTAGGGATATTAGGCATGATGTTTGTTCTTCTAGGTTTAAATCTTGGTGGAGAAGGTATCTAGACTGGCTTACTCGAGCGGACAACTCGAGCCGAGCAGGGTCAACGTACCGGTAGCATTACTTTCTGGCTTAGCTGGTGGTGCTCCCCGCCTAAAATATGTGTGACTAAAATCCTTCACCGGGTGACAAACACCTCGACTATCTCAAAGAAAGTGGGCTATGTCAAGCAAATACCCAATTTAAATTCAAGAAAACTCAGAGGGGGAGCGTGAGAAAATAATATATAATGTACAGGTAAAAAGCAAACAAGTAGCACAATAGGCCCCCAAAAATAAAATCACAGTATATACAAAATTAATAAAGCCAAATAAAAGTTAACATGTACAAGCTCGAATTTTGGTTGTCCCCAGCAGATTCGCCAGAGCTGTCACACCCCTTTTGTACCCCCAATAAGATATGTATTATGGCTTGTTGTGTGTTAAAGAGTTTTTCCAATTAAAGTGATAAATTTGTGTAGGGAGTATTTTATTTACAGAGTCGTCACTTGGAATTGATTTTTTGGGTATTCCAAGTCACCTTTTATTTGAATCCCTAGTCAAAGGAAGGTTTGACTATATTATTATTAGTGTGCGAAAACAAAGTCCGGATAAGAAATTCTGTTGACCGGGGAGAAGGTATAAGGCATTCCCCGAGTCCTGTGGTTCTAGAACGGTCGCTTTATTGACTATATTTGACTTGAATTAATTTTGGATAAACTGTGATTTATTGGTTTCGATGCTTTATCTATCTGCTTTTAATTATTAAAATATGGAATTATCTTTGAAACGAATCACATGTGTGAATCTGTTTTGTTTATTGTGCCAAAATCATGTCACACGTACGTGTACACAATTATTAATATTTTATTATATTAAGATTATTTTGACCAAAGTTGCGCGAACACATACTTCGGTTTTAATTTTGAAAATCATAATTATGCCACGCGAAGGTATATATAATAAACTAATTAAAAGTGTGCCTAAAGCACTTTAACGATGTTCATTATTTTTCCTAAACTTTGAGATTATTGTGAGATCATGAATTATGGAATTATTTGTAGAAGAAGTGTATGATTTTAGATATTTGAATAAATAAACTATCATATACCAATACCTTATAGCCCAACAATTGAAGCCCAAACTTATTAGGGTCCAAATCTTCCCAACTTTAAAGCAAGCTTGAATACCATATTTCTATAAACATAATTAAGCATATAACTTTTAAGGACTAATTTACATTATTATTTATAAAATTTAAAGGCAAATAAATAAAATCACATGAAATAAGATAAAAAGAACAGAGGAAAGAATAAATCTTTAATGCAAAATTTTCAATTAAATGAGTCTTCAAGAACAGGTATAATAACTCAGACGAACGCCGAACAAGCATAAGCGAAGAAGAACATCAAAGCTAGTGAACGGAGCTCCAATGGAATTCTCGACCTCGCCTATTGACTCCATTGTTTGGCGTGTGAAAATGGATGTTTTGAAGTATTTTTTGTTGGGTTTTGGGTGATGACTTGCTGGATTTGTTGAAAGAAAGACGTAGAAAGAACGACACGAGTAGAAATTCACTTAGCGTAGAAGAAGAAAAACAATTTCTCTCAATTCTCTCCTCCCTTATTTTTTTCTCTTTCTCCTCCCTCTTTCTTTTTTCCTTTCTCTCCTATTTATAGAAAAAATTTCGGAATTTTTAAGATTTCTTTTTAATATTTTTATTTTATTATTATTTTTAATTAAAAAGAATTCCCACTTCCCATTTTTCTTCTTTTTTAAAAACAAATAATTCCCCACTTTCCTTTACTTTTATTTTTTAATTTTTCATTTTTTACTTTTATTATATTTAAATTTTCATTTTTATTTTTTTATTTTCCACTTATTTTACTTTTCTTTTTTTAAATTTCCACTTTATTTTAATTTTTTTTTTAAAAAATTTAGCTACCTTTACTTTATTTTTTAATTCCAACTTTCTTTTACTTTTCATTTTTTAAATTTCCACATTCTTTTACTTTTATTTTTTTTTAATTTTTCACTTTCTTTTACTTTTTTATTATATAATTTTCACTTACTTTTACTTTTACTTTTTAATTTCATATTTTTAATTTTCCTATTATTTTATTCCCATCCGAAAATTTAAAAAAGAAATTAAATTTTTTGGTTTTTAAATTTATTTTATTTTAAAATAAAGATAAAAAATAAAAATAATACTAATAGTAATAATTGACATTTTTAAATTATTTTTAATTTTTACCCTATATAAAAAAAGTGTAACAAAGCTAAAAAAATATATATTAAATTTCTAAAAATATTTACATACTAGAATGTGATAAAAATTAAAATATAATCAAAAATTAGGTGCTCGCACATACTGCCTATTGTGCCTAATCCTTAGGCTCAAAGATCCCAATACTGACTCTACTTCATACGAAAAATACTAAACATCGTATGAATGTATGATGATTGTTTTTCGCAATCGCTCTTTTATTTAATTATGATTAACTGATATATACTCTTATCATTTAACTATAGTATATAATTAATCTGGTTTGGCGTAAATATCAGGGGTATAAATAAGCTTATTCTTGAATTGTTTTGTCTACATCCGATAAAATACATGATATATATTTTCTACATACACTTTTATCACTTAGCCATAATAAATTAATATATATTTTCATCTCAATTCACTAAAGGGGCTTTAATTTCTTTGCAACTTTCAAGCTTTAGACATTATATATGGTTTTAACTTATTCATATTTTTCTTTCCATGCTCAACCTTATCAACAATATTAGATAGGAATGAACAAACTTTAAGGTAGCTTAATAGATGTCTTAAACTTTTCTTTGGACAACGTGTTTCTATTGTAATTGCAAGTTGTAAGAAAGAAAAATAAATTGGATGTAGAAAAAAAGGGATTTAAGTTATATACAATAATATTTTGAATTCAATAGGAAATCCGTCCACCCAATGATAAGGCTTTAAGGGTGGACGGATTTCCTATTGAATTCTTGACTAAGCACCGACAGGAGGTTGGTAAAGATGTTTGTGATGCCACAAGACATTTCTTTACTACTGGAACAATGCACAGAGGAATAAACTGTACTGTTGTGACCTTAATTCCTAAAGTACAAAACCCAAGCTATGTCAAAGATTCCAGGCCCATTGCCTGTTGCACAACTTTGTATAAGATTATCACCAAGGTTCTTACAGCTAGAATTAAAAAAAAGTCATAGGTGGACTCATTGGTGAATCACAATCAGCATTTATTGAAGGTAGAAGCATCACTGACAATATCCTTTTCACACATGAACTGTTTAAAGGTTACAATAGGAAAGGAATTTCACCAAGATGTGTATTGAAGGTGGATTTGAGGAAAGCATATGATACTCTCGATTGGTATTTTCTGGAGAGAATGATGATAAAGCTTGGATTTCCTCACAAATTTGTCAGATGGATCATGGAATGCATCACAACAATGACTTACTCTCTCACCATGAATGTGGGATTGACAACAACTTTCAAAGGAAGGAGGGGTATCAGACAGGGTGACCCCATGTCTCCTTATCTATTTGTACTGGCCATGGAGTACCTACAGAGGGAGTTTGCACAATTGAAAAAGAACAAAGCATTCATATTTCACCCCGAGTGCAAAAAGCTAGGAGTGGTACATGTTTGCTTTGTTGATGACTTCCTTATGTTCTGTAAAGCTGATATAAATTCCATTAGATTGTTGCAGCAGACATTCCTGAAGTTTTCTAATGCTTCTGGCCTCCAAGCAAATGCAGACAAAGGCTCTATTTACTTAGCTGGCATTTCAAACAATCTAAAACAGGACATACTACAAGAATGGGATTACTTTGAAGGTACTCTATCTTTCAGATATCTGGGAGTCCCTCTGGCATCTAAAAAGCTATCAGGCATTCGGTGTTGGCCTTTAGTGGAGAAGATCACACAAAGGATTAACTGCCGGACCTCAAAATTGCTCTCATATGCAGGACGAATACAATTGATCAAGTCAGTATTATTTGGGGTCCAATCTTACTAGGCACATGTTTTTCTATTACCTAAAAAGATGCTGAAAATGGTTGAAGCTATATGTAGAACATTTTTATGGACATGAACATCTAATGTCTCCAAAAAGGCACTTGGTGTATGGGAGAAAGTATGTCTACCACAAGCAGCAGGGGGGCTCAATGTGATGAACATGATCTACTGGAATAAGGCAGTTGTGGCAAAGCATATATGGGCAGTGGCAAAGAAGAAAGACTGCCTATGGATTAGATGGATTCATACCTTCTATATAAAGCAATACACATTGGAGAACATTCCAATACCTAAGAATGCAGCTTGGATAGTTAGGAAAATCCTTGAGACAAGAAGATTCATTGGAGAACTTCAAGGCATTCAGGGAGACCTTAACAGCAGGTTATGCCAATTACAATATGAAGAAGCCTTTAACATCAAAAAGCTCTATTAGATGCAATTCCCCCAGTTTCAATGTATGCCTTAGAAGTGTATTATCCTGCAATTCAATCTACACCCTCAATTTAAATTTATATTGTAGTTAGCACTACAGAGAAGATTGGCTACAGTGGACAGGCTTGTAAAGTTTGGTATTCAAGTACCTCAGCAATGTGTATTTTGTAAGCAAGTTCACGAATTGTTTGAGCACTTATTCTTTGAGTACCCCACAGCCAAGGAAATATGGTCTAAATTGCTGATCTGTTTGGGCCATAATAGACCTATTCTAGACTAGCAAGATGAAGTAAATCGGATCAATCAAGGTGCTAAAAGGAAAACTGGGCATTGGGCAATAGTTACTTGTGTGTTTGGCATGTTGATCTATACCATATGGAGGGACATGAACAAGCTCAGATTCCATTGAGGGATGGTAACAAAAGATAACATCTGCAGAGAAATTACAATACATATACACACTAGAGGAAGGTCAATACAGAACTGGCAAGGAGCACTTAAGCAACTAAATTCTTATCCTTAGGCTACGATGCAAATGTATTTTGTTTTTGATCTTTTTAGACACTTAGTTGGGGTACTTAGATCGCGTACTTACACTACATGCATTGATGTAATTAGGAGTGCGGATGGTCAGCATCTGCTTGTTTTGTACAGATATTTTTTGGAATGAATAGAAATCACTATTTACCAACAAAAAAAAATTGAAGAATTTGTAATATTAGTGTAATTTAACCGATTATAACAGGTTACATATTATTTTTCAGCTTACTATAATCTTGATATGCCTAATGTTGTAGATCTAATCTAACAATGTAAAATTCAAGCACTTGGTACCGAGAACTTGAACTCGAAACCAATACCAACGACCGAAGCTCAACTAGCTAAGGGTTAACAAGCTCAACAATGTCGGGTACTTGCTTTAGGGTCCCGATTAATTCGGATTCATATCGTGTAATGCTCTTTAAGGAGAAAATGTTCCCTATCAAAAAAAAAAAAATCTCTAAGCCGGCTCGAATCCAAAATCTCTAATTAAAGATGATAGGCGATAAACAATTAGAGATATTTTCAATAGGGGTCTGTGTGGCTCTGCCTCGTTTCCTCATATGTACATATGCCAACGAGTTGAAAAACAATATATTATCATGCTGAAGCCCACCTAGTAGCCAGCAGGCAACATTATACAAAAGAGGCGAATTTAGTGTAGAATCTATCGGTTCATGAATCTATAATTTAGAACTTTATGTACAAAGAACTTTAAATTAAAATATATATATATATATATATATATATATATAATAAAATAAAACAAATTCGAAAATATTTTCCTTTTACGATTAGATAACAAAACTAGCTAGCAAGATGATGGTTAATTTCAACTAAAGTTTTGTTACAACATGAACTGCAAAGCAGTGTAAAGAAAGATATAGTACTAGTAATTATAACATTTACATCACAAAACTAGCTATAGTAAACTGCAAGGCTTGGACTTATACAACTTGATACCATGTAACTACGTTACGTTGCTCAGATTCTCCAAAAATATCGGTAGATACGTGTCGGGTCCTCCAAAAATAGTGCATTTCTGAAGAATCCAGCATAGATATATAAAACAACATTTTGAAGAGTCCGCGCAACATAACTAATAGTAATTAGTGTCTCTCTGCAAAGTGATAAACCAAAGCAAGTGCATTACTAGTAACTTGTGCAGCAGCAAAGACTCTAGCCCTAACCAAAGCCTTAATTTTTCCATCCATAGAAGGATTATTAAACATATCAAGACAAGCATTTTCATCAGTAAGTGCAGCACTAATCCATGTTTGAACATTACTAACATGCCAAGTAAAATCTTGTCCTGCTGCTAATTGTCCGCTTTGGCTAAGCTCGGGTATCGATCGATTAAGCTGATAAACACTATCATTCATGGTGGATAAACAATCTTTAGCAGCTTGAAATTCTCTTGGCTTTAATCCCCTTATTTTTGTAATTTTGGAAATAAAATCGGCAGCAAGTTTGGCTTTTTTAAAACTAATAGATAATGCTGCTTGAGCGAGTTGTTGCTCATTTAGTAGAATGGTATTTGCGTAGGCAGAGAGAGATTGGATACATACGGTAGGGTATAAAGTATTTTTGCATGAGGTTTTAATGAAGTTTGTGGCTGCGGGATTTTGGGACGTGACAGACTCAGTAACGACTTTGACAAAAATACAATGGAAAAACAAGAAAAGTATTAAGAAGTGATGAAGACTAAAGTTGGCCATATTTTGCTTTCTAGATTTGGAATTGAGGAATGGTTGTAGTTCAGTGAAGTGTCTAGGATCCTAGGGAAGCTCTATATAGAGTTGAAAAGAGTTGTCGGTAGTTAGTACTAATATCTTATTCATGTCAATGATCGTATTTAATTCAAAAAACAAAAAATTACCATCTTCTTTTGAGGTAGAAATTAAAGGCCTTCACGTGACCCCTTTAGCTTTGGCATTAATTTTATTTCTTTGCAATTTTCAATTTTTTTCTAATGTCAAATATCTCTATAACAATCTCATTTGTTCCGAATTATTTTGATTATTATAGCGAAGAACTGTTACAGAGAACGTATATTATAACATGACATAAAAATTGGTTCCATAAAAAACTAGTTTTTTTATAATGAATGGAAGTTATATAGCGATGCTGTTATTGAGAGGTTTAACTATAGTACAAAAATTTTATACATCATTAGCGTAAAATTTCTATATAGAGTTAAATATTTTCTCATTTATGCCAGCTAAATCTGATATTTTTGTATTGATCAGTTGCCGCTTGCAACTTGAGATGTAAAGGAAGCTTCATAGAAATCTTCTTTTTTGTGCTCAGTCAGCAATTAGATAGAGATATGTACAAAGTTCAACGTTGCGTAATAGACGTGCGAATTTTATGTATAATAATTAATTAATAAACGTGCTTTGTCTACTTGACAGTTGCGAGAAAGAAGTTTTCCTCTTATCTCAAGAAAACAATTTTTCGTTAACTCGAGTTTTTACAAAAATAAACTATATTAATCCTTTGTTATCTTGAATTTGTCTTTTTTTTTTACAAACTCGAAAAGAGTAGTAAATTGGACGTGTTAAAAGAAAATATACAGTAAGTAGCACAAGGTGTAATAGAATAAACGTTTTGTCATTTATATTTAATTAGAGGTTTCAGATTTAAACTTTAGGAATTGATTAGAGTACCTTTGGTAGAGGTAGTAATAATGCGGATTAGGCACGTTTAGTTTCAACTTTCAAATTCCACAATATAATTTAACCACTGTGGCAATGTCCTGAAGTTCACTTATGATTTTTTTTTAATTATCGGATTGAAAAATGACTATTTATAAACTTTATCCTTGGCAGCAGAATCGTAGCTAGGATTTGAACCTTATGGGTTCAAGATTATAATCATTTTAAGTTACTACGTTCTAAATTAATATTTTGTACATATTCATTAAATTTCTTAAAACAAATACAGAGTTTGAACAAAAGTTATTGTGTTCGACCGAACCCGCAAATATCATTGTGGCTCCGCCCCGGGAGCACGAAAAAACCTACTCCAATAGCGAGTCTTTCACTGTATAAATTTGACTTAGTCTAACCAAAATGTGACAGATACCAATTAAATAAAATAATATAGCAATGGGTGTAGCTTCCCTAGTACTGTGAATTGCAAGTCAACTCTGAAGTAGGCAAAGTAAATAATTAAACTAATCTCACATCAGACAATACGTTATTAATATACCTGCAAAATTAAAAAAAAATCACAAGATTGTCAAGTTATGAAGTTTAGTTTTGCCCAATTTGATGGGTAGAAAACATGAGTTTGGAAATATAGAAGAGCTGACTTTTAGTCTTAAATTGAATTACAAATACGACAAATCGTAGATTTTTTTAATTTAAGGTCTGTGCCTCGTTACTTGAAAATGTACTTACAAGTTATAAACAATTGCCATCCACATCTACACAACAATGGCTCCAACTTTGACACAAATCTTAAGAACCAATAGGGGAACCAGTATTAAATGCCTGTCAAATTCTGTATCTGCGCACTTTACTATGGTCAGATCCATTCCTTTTGATTCTTGGATATAAATGACTTAAACAGGTATGACCACTCGTGCCTCTTCCTTTGTCCTTGCTCATTTCTATTGTTGCTCGTGCCTCTTGACTAATTGTAATTCTCTGACTATTTGACCAGTCCACGTGTCTCGACACGTCATCTTTATAAATGTAATTTTTTCCCAATACAAAAAGGTCACTTAATGTTTAGATATTTTTAAAATTGCAACTATCTCTAGTGTACCTGCGAGTTGCGAGAGAAATAAAGGTAAGTTGTATCAATTAAAGGATATAAATTATATGTCCTGATATTTGTTATTTTATTTTACAATATTAAGGACTTTTTCTGGTATAATATTTTTTCTTTTCATTTAATGTTTGGTACTAAATTTAAAAAAAAAAAAAAAAAGAGCAATAGGGATGCACGAAGCATCTCACATTTATGGAAGGTCCGGGGAAGGGTCACACCTAAAAGGGCGTGACGTAGACAGACTATCTTGATGCAATTAACAATGGTTGATTCCACGATACGCATGATCCATATGTTACGCGAAGACAACTTTACAATTGCTCTATTGAAATTATAATTAATTTGGATGCGCGCGTAAAGATCATTGCAGGAAAAAACGCTTCATATTATACTTTTTTATTTTCAGAGCTCAAAATTAAAATATTTGATTAAGAGGGAAAATATCATATTCATTTCATTACAACCCGGATTTCTGCCCCTAACAGGATTCCTTCTTGTGTAATGTTGCCTACCGGTTAGTAGACCTTCCACACGTGGCGGACATTAATTGTTTTAATTTGTTAATTTGTTACTGCTTTTTATTTAACTTAAGAACTATGGAGAATCATCTGGTCAAAGCTTTCCTTCAAAATTTGACAATCTTATATTTTTAAATTTGGAGGTATATTAATAATATCGTCTAAACTCAAACCTGAAACCTATAATTAAGGATAAGAGATCCCGGTTGATCTTATAATTGAACAACATTTCACATTATTTATTTTCTCATAACATCTAATTTACTACTCTCTCTGAGTCAAAAAGAAAAGGTAGGGTTCAAGTCTATATAGGATTAATAGAGTTATTTTTTAAAAAAAATTGTAAAAACTCAGAGTTAAAGATTTTTTTTTTTTTTTTGGAGTTTTCTACCGTTCTATGGTAAATGATAGTAGTAGATGTCATATTTGAATTTCAAATTCTGCTAGTATTAATAAGGTCGTTTGATCGTAGTTTCGGAGGGTATATCGAAAACAATCTCTCTACCTGCACAAAATAAAAGTAAGATTGCGTACTCTCTACCCTCTGCATACCTGACTTGTGAGATCACACTGAGTATGTTGTTGTTTTTTTATTGTAGTTTAGTTACGTTTAATCATTTACTTTACCTTCTCTAGAATTGACTGACATTCGATTTCCTTGTGCCAAATTACAATATCACGAGTTTGAAAGTTATGAACCTTCTAACAACTTGTCGAGAATGGAGAGAGATTCAATAAAATGTGAATATTTGGATTTTTTGGCCTAACGAATAGTTGGTACATTGGATCATGTACCAATGTACATTGGATCCTTTGGGCTGCTAGTTTTCTTTTTAAGGCCCAGAATCGATGGGATGGGCTTCAAGAATAAAATGGGCTGACACTGAGGATTGGAAATGTTAAGAGTACATATACAATTTTTTGATTTTGATTTTGATTTTGTACTTATGTACATATCGTTGGGTTGTTTTATGGGCAAGTGCACAAATAGCCATTATCAGGGATGCTATTTAGAGATAAGACAGTAATAATCTTATTCTAAAATTTTAAATTAAAAATCTTAACTTCAGGACACTTTTGTCCTAAAAAATTGACCTGAAAAACTAAAATGTACTTGCTAATTCCTAAATTATAGACCTTTAGAGTGGCTACGTCATTTCTACTTGTTTTATTGCTCTATTAGTTATTATTAAATCTTACTAGTCTTCAAGTTTCAATTGCACTTGTTCTTTTAGATCATAACATAAAAAAGAAAATTAATTTCTGAAAAAGAGGACATTCCATTAATTTTTTTTGTTGGAATGGCCAACTTTAGTTCTTCAACTTCTGGCCCAATTAATTCTTGCCAAGCTGTTCTTGTCATGCAACGCCCAATAGCCAACTATCTATTTGTCATTCAAACAAAATAATCTAAGTAGTATTTCTTTATTTTTCTATCTGTCTAAATTTTGGTACGCAGAATTATTCAATAAATATGTTGAAAAAAATATACAATTAAATAGTTGAGATGCGAAAAAACTAACAGGGTGGTGATATTTCTTTATCATTGTTTGCAATTTGTGTAGTGTTGTTCGAATTTTAGCATCTAGAAAAGTAAAAGCTAGAAGTCGTCGATGGGCGTGAAGACTGGAATTGTCAAGTCGTTCAAACATGTCGAAAGAAAATAACAAAAGCAACAATTCCTTCACTTTCTCAGAATGATCTTATATTATAAATATCAAGTTATCATTTAATTCACGCAGTTGACCTTGACAAAAACAACTTTCTCTTTTTGTCACTTACGTTAGTGTTAATGACTCTTTTTTTTAACACTTCACACCTACATCTCAAAGTATCATTGGCATACTATGTTAACCACAGTTAGATTTGAACTCATACAGAGTCTTGCTCGGGAGATATTTTTCTAACCGGATTGAAATCGTGAGATAATTCAGTTCTCTAAATCATCTGCCGCCCTGGAGAAGGGGCGTGATGTTAAAATTGTTGAACCAGAGAAAGAGTTGAAAAAGAGTGGAACGAAAGCAGACAAACGAAGACCAAAAGATATAGGCTTATTACTAAACACTACCCGGAACGAAAACTAACCGGTTCTAATCGATCAGCTAAGCAAACATAGACTATAGTTCGTAATCAAGTCATTAGCTTCTATAGGGGTTTGGAATTCTATTTTGATATGTAAAGTTATTCAATTGATCCATCAAGGAGGGAAGGGAGCAGGGGTATAAGTAAGGGCTTCTTGAATGAGGTGGCTTTTTTGGTTGTCCAAGAAATAAGGCTTCACAAAATTTATGGGTCCTTACAACGGTCTCAAATTAATTTACAAGAATAACTTGTTTTATAAATATTTAGTGATATGTAGTGAATTTCTTAATACATATACAAAATTTAGGTAAAAGCTATTTGATTCACATCAACTCACATGTTATAAGCTAGATCCGCCCCTCAACGTACCACTTGTTACTTAATTTGGTTCTTAATCACCTAATAATTTTTTGTTGATTTCTTTTATCAAAACTTTTGAAGCACCCGAGAAGAAAGATTAATACCTTAGTCCATAGAAAATGTCTACGAAGTTTCCTCCAAAGCAAATGTAGGCTAATGGAAGAAAATAAACATTTTGAAATTATCATTACCTCCTAATAAATATGAACAAGTCTTGTTGACTCCATTATTTCTTTTATCATTTTCCTTGAAAAAGATGGAAGCTTGATTACTAAGCAATATTAAACTTAACAGCAAAATATTTAATGGTGAAAAATGAAATATATTATTGACCATTGACCCCTTCACGGTCCACAAAATAATTTTAATCTCTAGCCATTAGCCATCGGATCTTAGCAAGTATCTATATTTTAATCAAAATCATATTTTCTCTTATTCGTTTAATTTGTTTAGCACTAATATTTCTATTTTCTTAAGAAAAGAAAGTGTGAAAAAAAGATGAAGAAAGTATACATAACAAACAACAAAAAGAAGAATTTTCTCGTTTTTTGACAATGTTTCTTACTAGTTTATTTTAGTGTGTCGCCCCAAATGCGCGTAAATGACCAAAGTCTTTGAGTACTAAGTCAAAAATAAGGGATTAAACAACGGGGTAATTGCACTTTTGCTCCATCAACTATTGATAGAAATATGTTTATATTTAGATTATTAATATGATTATATAGATGATGTTTGGCTGAGCTTATAAGCTGCTTAAACTAGCTTATTTGTACTTTTTGACTTATCTACGCGTTTGATAAACATCCAAAGTGCTTATAAGCCAAGTGCAAATCAGCCATAAGTTATAAGTTGGTCACTCCTAACTTATGAATTTTTAGCTTATAAGCACTTTTAGTTTGACAAAGGTTTTTACTAGTTTATCCTTAATAATATTTTCTAATTCACAAAATATTTTTCCCAAAATAAATTTTCTAACTTTCTTTTCATTCTATATTCGTTGTTCATCTTTTTCTTTTCAAATAAACTTTTTAATTTATTATATTTTGTAAAGTTTTTAAGGATATTTTAGTCATTTTAATTAAAGAATAACTTATCAGCACTTTTCGACCAAATACTTGAACTGCTTATTATCAGTTTCAGCACGTCTAGCCAAACACGTAAATATTTATTTAAAAAATCAGTTTCAGCACTTAAAAATACTTTTTAGCACTTCAAGCGTATCAGCTATTTACAATCAGCTAATCCAAACGGGTTCGTCCTCAAACTTAACATAACAAATGAATAATTAATTGATTTAGAAGTTAATACTCTATATGTTTTAATTTATGTAAACTTATTTTTTTTTTATTAGTCTGTTTCAAAAAGAGTGATTCTTCTCTAAATTTATAAACAATTTAATTTAAAATTTTTATTTTACCCGTAATGAAAAGTTTTTATGGCTACATAAATGTTATAACATATTTAACGCTACAAGTTTCAAAGGTCTTTTGGCCACACCATTGTTAGGACATGTCTAAAATCACAAGTTTAAAAAGTCTTTCTTTTTTTGTTAAATTTTGTATGAAGTTAAATATGTTCACGTAAATTGAAATGGATAGAATAATTTGTTAAAATTTTGTTAATATTCATAAAAAGAAGGATCAAAAGTACACATTTCAACTAATTGAAGGTTAAAATCAAAATTTGTCAATTTTCCATGGATTAAAAGCACAAATTTCCAAAAACAGGGTAAAAAAGATAAAAACCCAACCAAACCACCGCTATAAATTTAGCAATTAACACTTCCAGCATAGAAACACAACGTAGAACAATACGAAACCAAACAAAACAAAACAAAACAAAAAAAAAAAAAAAAAAACGATGTTTTCTTCCAAAATGTCTGCTCTGATCACGGTGGTAGTCACGGTGGCTATTATGGCGGCGACGGTGGCAGAAGCTCAAACGCCGTCGTGTGCTGCGAAATTAGTCCCATGTGCACCTTACCTTAATTCCACCAAACCGCCGGCAGAATGTTGTGATCCGCTGAAAGAAGCCATAACTAATGAACTCGATTGTCTGTGTAAATTGTACGAAAATCCTACGGTGTTGCCTTCATTTGGTATTAATATTACTCAAGCACTTGCACTTCCTAAAGCATGTAATATTCCTGGTGATCTCAGTTCTTGCAATGGTATGATCTTTTCTTCTTCATTTATTTTTTTCTGCTTTGGATATTCGGTATTCGGTATCACATATAGCCTGTTTGGTCAAGCTTTTTTCTTTGGCCAAAATTAATTTTTTCTAAAATTAAGGTGTTTGATCCTGAGCCAAATGTCTTAAAGGGTGTTCAACTTACCATCATTAATCGAAAAATTATACTGCATATATAGGTAAAATATTAGGTTGTAGAGATATATAACAGATATTGAACATTCTTTATCGGAGAATTTTATTCACTTCTTTCAAGTTTGAACACCCTTAAGGAAATTCCTGAATTCGTCACCAGTTTGACCAAGCTTTTAGAAGGAAAAAAATATTTTTGATTAGAAGTAGAAGTAGTTTTGAGAAGCAAAAAAAATAGTTTATCCCCAAAAGTACTTCTAAGAAAAATACACTTATAACCCGTTTGGCCAAACTGAAAAAATCAGCTTATAGATTATTTTTAAAAGGTCAAATTAATCCAAAAACATAAAAATTGTGTACAATTACATATATAAGAAAGTTACTGGTCTTAGTGAAAGAGTTGGGATTGACCTTATTGTATAAATAATTAAGTTTATGATCTCTCACTTATCATCAGGAATCTTAATTTTAGTTCTTGAAAATGTGTCTAAAAGAAATGGAATCAAATTGAGAATTCATATTGCCGCTCATAACTAATTAATTTGAAATTGTTGAGGAATTGCTGTGGAATAAATAATTTTATGTTTTGGAGTTAATGGCTTTTCTTTACTATTTCTATTTGATCCAGAAATTAAAATGTGTACTATGTTTCCAAATTTCTAATTCAGAATCTTTGAGTGTATTTAGTATGATGGAAGTCATTTTTCATACAATATTGTTTTAGAAGATATAATATTTTTCAGTGTTTGGTTAGTGAGATAAAATATTTTTAGAAAAAAGATACTATATTATATAGAATTTTACTTGTAATCATTTTCTAATTCCCTTCCTTCTCTTTTTGGTCATTTTATAAGGGAAATGTTACTCCCTCGTGCAATAACAAAAAATTTAATTGTGTTCGTATTAGTATAATTTTTCGAAGTTCATGAATATGTAATTTAAAAAAAAAAAATTAAAGTTCAGAAATCATATTTGAATTCATAACAAAATAATCCTGTTACTTTTTTTCTTTCAAAGTTGTTGTAGAGGGTACTATTTTAGTCTTGATTATTTATTTTCGTGTATAGGTAACGCTGCTCCAGGTCCTGGTTCTGAAACCTTGCCACCACCAGGTAACTAAGAATTAATTTTTTATTTTATTTTAACAAATATTCATTAATTGTTTCTCCCAAACAACTGCAATTTAAAACTAGAATTATAACTTGGATAATTAATGTTATCTTCTGTATGGGATAAGTTATATCAAAAGTTTGATATCAAATATTTATGACTTATTTTAGATCATAATTTTTAAAGTCTTTTTTATTCTTCAACCCCATATCGAGTCAAAATTCACCATATAAATTGAAACATAGAAGTACTGATATTAGTTAATACCTTCAACCAAAAAGGGGATAAATTTTATCCCAAAAGTTATATTGGGATAACCCACCTAATTCTTTGAATCAAATAGCTCCGGATATTTATTGGTTGATGATGTAACTAGGCCCCCTTTTTACGGTCAATGATAAGTTTTAGTACCGGCAAACGCGGATCTATGATTTAAATTTTATAGGTTTAACATTTAAGGTTTTTAACATTAAATTCATTATATTTTTAAAACTATGGGCTCGATCTACTATTTATTGTAATTTTAGTGAATTTTTACACATTAATTTATACTAGCGTCAAAAGATATGGATTCAATTGGACCCGTGACCGGAGCGCTAGTACTAGTGTTTCATTAACTTCCTTAACTATGATAAAGAAGTTCTATCTGACTTTATTTTTATTTTAAGAGCCTTGTGATAATTCTCCAAGTCATTGCTTCAAATGTGGACATTGATTTGGTCTTTGTTCAACTTACAATTTTAGGAACCCCAACGTTGAAAATGACACAATAGCTGTATTCCATTGCTTGTTCCAACTTTCCAATAATGTTGTTCTAGACTTCTCATAATAGTCGTATGAAATGTTGGACAAGGAAATAAGAAAAACTTTAATTTTACATGATACTACTTTTAAATTTTTTTGTTCAATGTTTCTAAAAAAAATACATAATATATTGCAAGAAAATTTAACTTTAAACTTTCATTTTACACTTAATAATAAATTTATATATAGAATATCGCGTGTCAAAAGTATATTTTTCTTTATTAAACTTCATTACCGTCAACACATCATCTTATAAAATGAAATTGAGGAAGTAATAGTCTTTTGCATCTTGCTATCATATATACATATGGAACTTCTCATAATTAACATGAGGGATGGCGGGATGGATAAATCCTTTCACTCTTAATCGGAGGTCTGAATAAAAAAAAATTATAGTAAGGAACGCTTTCCCCTTTAATGAGCCTAATGCGATGCAACCTGAATTAATTGGCACTTCAAAGCACTTTGAAGGACGTCGAATGAAAAACAAAAAAAGCTCTCTAATTATTACTACTAGAAGAGCTGCCACATATTGAAGTGTGGGGAAGTTTTGCTAACAATTTTACTGTCATGATTGCAATTTTTACAGCAACACCAGGTGGGAAAAATGATAACAATGGAGTAAACAAGATTGCATGGACTGGAACCTCAAGTTTACTTGTTCTTTTTGCTTCTTTAGTGCTTGCTTAGAATCACTTGTTATGTTCAATTTTTAGGGAAATATGATGATTTATTCCCTTAGTCCTTACCTAATGTACTAGTGAGAAAATTTGGCTGATTCCAAGCCAGAGGCTGTATTGTTGTTTGTTTCACTCATCGTTTATACTATGTGTAGTGTTACCTTCTTGGTGTATGGATTTGGTAGTTTTGAATATATAGTATTTGCTTGCAAGCTGAATTTGTTCTCAAATATTGGAAGTTATAGAAAAAGCAAAAAGTATTATGTATTGTTAATTAAATACAGAGTAAGTTTTAAGATATTTCGAAAGTATTTTTCAGTAACCAAACTCCAAAAGATATGACATTTTGTTTGTTGTTGAGAAATTAACTTCTCAACCAAGCTACATCTTATCCTCTCCTAGTGAATCTGTCCAATTAATCTTTCCTATCTTTCCTCTTACACTATTCACTGTCTCAAGCAGGATTTCTATTAAAGGGGTTCAAAAAAGAAAGGGACTACGGCCACTGAGAATTGAATCAGTGACCTCACAAAAATTTTGAACCCTTTGACCACTGAGCTATACTTTTGCACCGTAGTAAGGGGATTCAAAATATAATATATAGAGGCACAAAATAAATATTGCCTTATATGTATATAGGGATGGCAAATGAGCTGGTTGGGTCGGATATGAGCGAGTTCAAAATGGGTAATGTAAAAAAATGGATAAATTATCCGACCTGATCCATATTTAATGCGGATAAAAAATAGGTTAACCTGCGGATATTATGGATATCCATATTATCCACGATTTCTTGAATATGATTACTTTGGGGAGAATTCCTCGTCTCCCAAACTTGAGGAACCCTCAATTTGAGACTTTACAAATGTAAAAGTTAAACTCATTAGTTATCCATTGATTATCTATTTTCTAAGTGGATAATATGGTTCTTATTCATATTTGATCCGTTTTTAAAAAGTTCATTATCCAACCCATTTTTAATGGATAATATGGGTGGATAATTATTTTCTTTTAACCATTTCGTCCACTATATATATATATATATATATATATATATATATATATATATATATATATATATTATTAAGAAATGTAGCTCAAATAACAATATAAAACAAGAAGATAAGTAAAAGAATAAGAGAAGAAGAGAGATAACTTTCTTATTTCATCAAGTATTCAAGTGTGTCCCATATCACATTTCATGCCTCTATTTATACTATTACATAGAAGGTTATAAAATGATTGTCTTAAACATGACATTACCAATTGAGATCATAGGAGAAGATCATAGGAAGGGGTTATGGAGGTGTGAGAGTTACAATCATAATAGTGATGAGTAGTGAGAGGTTATTTACATCATGGCTTAAATTAGTGGGAGTAGTGGACATCCACATTTACTAATAGTTTTACAACAATTCCTCTTGGATGTCAAAAAATAGATAATATGCTTCGTTAAAATCTTACTAAGAAAAAATCCCGTGGAAAAAAACTTAGTGAAGGAAAAAAAGTACACATATATGTAATACACTTTATTTGTTGCCTCGTTAAAAACCTTACCAGGAAAACTGATCACGTCCAAAGCACATCTCAAAAGAGATATGAAACGGTCGTATGCAATAATAGAAATCCAACTAAGAGTCGGGGTCGAATCCACAGGGAGCTAAGATGGGAGTTAGAGGTATATATTTCAATTTGAGCAATTGGATTATCTAGATTGCACTTCCACAACAAGGATCTGTTTTCTTTTTCCAATGTTACTATAATGATTGCAAATTAAAGAAAGCAGACTAGAGATAATTATTTTTAAGATTTTTCCAAATGGATAAAAAACCTAGGGTTATGACCATGACCTAAGTGTTTGCCTAATGCGCTGAAAACTTTAATACTTGTTTTGTCGATTGGTGTGTATTATAGCTCTTAACTCTAAATTACCCACACAATACCTCTCGGTAAAAGAGCGATTTTTCTCCATTTAGCTTTCTCAAGACCAAATGGGCATCACCCAAAATAGTTGGTACGACCTCAAGTCGGGTTATTGCTATCTTTAGGTCGAACCTTTTAATTAGGTTAACCAATCTCTCAATTGACCTAATTCCTTGTTGGCCTAGTTATCCTAGACTAGGTCCCTCTTTCTCAAATAGAGACTAAGTCAAATAGGCATGAATTAATGTTTACAATCAGTAATTCTATAATTAAAGCATGAACTAAGCTAAATAATCAACACCCAATCATAAATAAGTATTAAATTAGATACCTGATAAGTGGAAATTTTAACTACTTATTAGCGTCTTTTAGCTTTTGTTTTAGTCTAATAGCATTAAATTATGTTCGCGAAACCAATGAAATTGTGCAAAATTGCAGGAATATTAAAAATTGGGCTCCCGAGATGAAATCCGACTCACAAAGGAGCAGTCCAAGTACAAAGCAATAAAGGGAACACAAGCACACAATGTGCGGTCCACAGAAGGAATTCTACAGCCGCAGAAAAAATTGCAGACCGCAAACAAAGAAGAAAAAATTAGCAGACATTTGTGCAAATTGCGGACCACACATGAATTGTGCGATCGCAATGCTGGGCTAAGAGTCGAAGATCAAAGAGTATGCAAAAAGAGCAAGTTCAAGCCTCAATGAATTGCAGACCACACAAGATTTGTGCGGCCGCAGAAGATTGCCTTACGGCCGCAATCCTAATATTGCGGACCGCAAAAGATCTTCCTTGCGGCTGCAGTCCAAAAATGTGTGGCCGCAGAATAATGCCTTGCGTCTAGTTCATGCCAGATGAAGAAATCTGCGGATCGCACATGGAATTGTGCGGCCGCAGAACCTCCCGAGGAGTATTTTTGTTCGAGATTTTCAGCCTTGTATAAATAGACGAGTTTCACAAAATTAGGTCAAGTTTGACCTATGAAGTTAGTTTAGCCATTTTTCTTTGCTATTTTAGGAAGTTTTACTTTGTTTTGGTGTATTTATAATAGATTTAATCATTTTAATCTTTCATTATTAGTTTAATTAGTTTTTCTTCTCTATTTTCTTCAAACCCAAGTATGAGTAGCTAGATTTCTACTAGGGTTGTTACCCAACCCTAGTGTGTAAACCTTATGGGTATCTAATTTAGTGCTTATTTATGATTGAGTGTTTATTATTTAGCTTAGTTCATGCTTTAATTATGAAATTAATTGTTGCAAATATTAGTTCATGCCTATTTGACTTAGTCTCTACTTGAGAAAGAAAGACTTAGTTTAGGATAATTTAGCTAACAAGGAATTGGGTCAATTGAGAGTTTGATTAACCCAATTAAAGGGTTCAACCTAGAGATAGTAATAACCCGACTTGAGCTCTTATCAACTGTTTTGAGTTATATCCATTTGGTCTTGAGAAATCTAAATTAGGCAAAACCACTCTCTGACTAAGAGGTATTGAGTGGGTAATTTAGAGTTGATAACTATAATATATCCCAATCAACAAAATAAGTATTAAAGTCTTTATCCCATTAGGCAAACACATAGGTAATGGTCATAACCCTAGGCTTTTTATCCATTTGAAAAAACCTTTAAAAACAATTTTCTTTAGTCTTCTTCCTTTATTTTGCAATTAATAGAGTAAAATTAGAAATAGAAAATAAATCTGATTGTGGAAATGCAATCTAGATAATCCAATCACTCGCATTGAAATATATACCTCTAATTCCCCTCTTAGCTCCCTGTGGATTCGACCCCGACTCTTAGTTGGGTTTCTATTATTGCAAACGACTGTTTCATAACTCTTTTGATGTGTGCTTTGGACGTGATCAATTTCTGGCGTCGTTGCCGAGGAGTTAAAAATGGGTTAGCTATATATATTTGGGTATGTTTTTGGAGTATCTTCTTTTCCTTCCGTGTTACTAACTTGTTTGAGAAATCGTAGGTACAACCATGAAAAACAATGAGCTCGGAAATATTATTTTGGGGGATGTGGATGTCGAGGATTAGCAAGTTGATGAGGTTCTTCTTGAACCTCAAGCTAATATAAGAGGCCGGGTGCCTCAATGTCTCCGTTCCACCCCCACCTCCACCACGAGCGACTCCACACCGGGTGTTACCCAAATGAAGGATATGCAAGTTCAATAGTCCCTCCCCGTATTAGGACGAGCAACTTTCAAATCACCAATGTGATGCTCACTTTGCTAGAGAAACAAGGTTTCTTCACCGGTGCTCTAAGTCAAAATGCATACAAACATTTGAAGGGATTTGTGGACACTTGTTGGGGGAGCAAACAAATAAATATCTCTGAGGATGCATTGAGGCTAAGGCTTTTTCCCTTCTCTCTACGGGAAAAAGCTTTAGATTGGTTGGAACATTTGTCGAACCATTCCATTCACACTTGGGATGAGTTGGCGGAAAAGTTTATTTCTAAGTTCTTCTCTCCGGGGCACATGGCTACACTTCAGGATGAGATTTTGGCATTCAAGCAAGAGCCAAATGAATCACTACACGAGATATGGGAACACTATAGAATAATGGTTAGGGAATGTCCCAACAATGATATGACGAAGAATATGATTCAAAAAACTTTCTACCGTGGGATCAACACAACCAACCAATGTGTAGTGAATCAACTTGTAGGTGGGAACTTCATGACTACGCCTAGGGGTGTACAAATCGAACCGAAAAATCACACCAAATCGATTAAAAAACCCGACTTGGTTTGGCTTGATTTGGTTTGGTATTGAGTAAAAACAATCTGAATCAACACGACATATAAATATATAATTTTTATATATACATTTAATATTTTACATAGAATTTTCTTTAAAAAATGTGTAAAAATTTTGGGATTCTCTTGCAGGATATAAATTTTAATAGAATATGAAGTGCTCCATATTTATTGACCTTAAATAATGGGTTGTATGATCATTTTCTTATCAAGTGTTACTGAAATGCGTTTATCTCTTTGTTCTTCCATATTCATATAATATGTTAAGATCTATTAAATTCTTATAGCTTTTTTTGAATGTGAAGTGATTATTAATATTTAGGTATCATATTGATTTTTATGTTTAATTACTAGATTTGGTTAACCTAAAAGTGTATATCAACGAAAAATTATTGTCAGACGACTAAAAAAATAACTATTATATTTTACTAATAGAATTCTCCCATAAGAATATTTTAATCGTTAATATATTTGTCAATTTTTTATATTTTTACTAAATATATATTTACTTATCAAATATTTAACAAAGTAAGATTGAAATAATATTTAAGTAACAAAAGACCAGAAAACCCAAAAAATCCGACAAAATCGAACCAATTCAAACCGATATAGTTGGTTTGGTTTGGTTTTGATAAAAATCGAATCAACCCGGTCCATGTACACCCCTAACTACGCCTTATGCAAAGGCGTATGAGGTTTTCGATGAAATGGCTGAAACATCATTGGCATGGCAATCCCGGGCTAATGTTCCACAAGGCGATCCCAACGTGATCCACCTTCACAAAGAGTTACATGACCATGGGCAAACCATTGTCGAATTGACTACCACCATGAATCAATTAGCAAAGACTCAACTTCAAGAAGTGCAAAATCCTAAGAAAGTCAATGCCATAGAGGGGGTAAACATGATGGTGAACAAAAGGAGAACCAAGGTCCACAGGTATAACATCGAGTGGACAATTTTGTGGAAGAGGATAGTGATTTTGATGAAGATGATTCTTACAATTACCAATAAGAGGAGGTGCAATATGTGAACAACTTTCAAAGGCAACGAACCAACTTCTAAGGCCCAAATCAACAACAATGGCGACCTCAAAACAATCAAGGCAATTGGAATTCTAACAACTAATGAAATTGGAGTGGTGGAAACAATAAAGGGAATTAGCATAACAACAATAATCAAGGAAATTGGGGGGAGGGTAACAATCAAGGCGGATGGAACCATAATCAAGCCAATCAGGGGTCGGGTTTTCAAAGGCCCCCGATGTATCAACAACTGAACAACCCGCCTCTGTATCCTTCCCATGGTCCTAGTTCTTCAACCAATGAGATGGGAGTATTGAGAACATGTTTAAGCAAATGATGGAAAAGAATGCTGATTCGGATCCCAACTTGCCTCACACAACACATCGATCCACAACTTAGAAGTTCAAATGGGGCAAATCTCTCAAGCTCTAAATTCTCATCCTAATAGGACACTACCAAGTGACACGGTGGTAAACCCAAAGGGTGGCAAAAACACGGGGCATGCCATGGTCGTTACTAAAAGAAGTGGAAGAGGTGGGAATGTATCCACCTCAAGTCAAAAGCAAATGAGCAAGTGGAGCAAGAAGAAGATCTCGAACAATATGGTGCAAGCAAATGATGAAGTTCGGATTGATATTGATGACAATTTGGAAGAGACTCAAGAGGAGGTGAACCCATCTAGGGATCACATTATTGACATACCGGAACTGATAGTGCAAAATGCTACGGCACCATTTCCTAATCCTCCATCTCCATACCCTCAAAGACTTGCCAAACAAAATGGCAAGAATCAATTCAAAACGTTCATTCAAATGATGAAGAGTCTCTCAATCAATGTGCCATAAGTTGAAGCTTTGGAACAAATGCCCGGTTATGCAAAGTTTATGAAAGATCTTGTGACAAAGAAATAATAAATGAATTTTGAAAATATAAAAGTCACTCATAAAGTGAATGCAATTGTGCATTCAATGGCTCTTAAGTTGGAAGATCCCGGTGCTTTCACGATTCCTTGTACAATTGGAAGTGTCGAGTTTGCTAAAGCTCTTTGTTATCTTGGGGCAAGTATCAATTTGATGCCCTATTCGGTTTTCAAGACCTTGGAAATTGGGAAACCAAAACCCACCTATATGAGATTGCAAATGGATGATCGTACCATGAAGAGACTTTTGGGGTGATTGAAGATGTCTTGGTTCATGTTGATAAATTTATTCTTCTGGCGGATTTTGTCATTCTAGATTGTGAAGTTGATTATGAGGTGCCGATTTTTATTGGAAGACCTTTCCTTGCTACGGGGAAGGCTCTTTGTGATGTTGAAGCTAGAGAACTCACTTTCCGGGTGGGTAATGAAAAAGTGATATTCCATGTGTGCAAGTCCATGCGGTAACCAAATAGCAACGAGATGTGTTCTTTTGTGGATTTAGTGACCTATGTTATTGTTGATGATACAAGTACCACGATCAATATTGGTGATATGTTGGAGGCCGTCTTGCTCAACCTTGATGAGGACGATATGGATGGCTTTGTGAAATATGTGAACTCTTTGCAAGGAATTGGGTCATACAATTATGCACCCCTGAAACTATCTTTGGATCTTGAAAATAGGAAAACTCCTCCTACAAAGCCTTCCATTGAAGAGCCTCCTACCTTGGAGTTGAAGTCATTACCTCCACATATTTGGTATGAATTTCTTGGCCATTGTTCTACTTTACCGATTATTCTTTCCTCTTGTTTGACTAACGTGCAGGTAGATTCTACATTGGAGGTGCTACATAAGAGGAAGAAGGCTATTGGGTGGACATTGGCGGATATTCGGGGGGATAAGCCCTGCATTTTACATGCATAAGATCAACTTGGAGGAAGGCGCCAAACCATCTATTGAACATCAAAAGAGACTCAATGAGGCTATGCAAGAAGTTGTCAAAAAGGCGATTATCAAGTGGTTGGATGTCGGGGTTGTCTACCTCATTTCAGATAGTTCGTGGACTTCTCCGGTTCAATGTGTCCCAAAGAAGGGGGGCATGATGGTGGTCACCAATGACAAGAATGAATTGATTCCTACAAGAACGGTGACCGGTTGGAGATTGTGTATGGACTATCGCAAGCTCAACAATCACAAGGAAGGATCATTTTTCAGTTCCCTTCCTAGACCAAATGCTTTCTATTGCTTTCTTAATGGGTATTCGAGCTATAACTAAATCCTTATTGCTCCGGAGGATCAATAGTAAACAACCTTTGCATGTCCCTATGGTACTTTCGCCTTCAAGCGAATGCCATTTGGTTTGTGTAATACACCGACGACCTTTCAAAGGTGTATAATAGTTATTTTCACGGACATAGTGGAGGACTACCTTGAAGTTTTCATGGATGATTTCTCGGTGGTTGGGGATTCTTTTGATGATTGTCTTGCAAATTTAGATAAAGTGTTGGCAGGATGTGAAGAAACGAATTTGATGATCAACTGGGAGAAGTGTCATTTCATGATCGAGAAAAGCATTGTCCTTGGCCACAAAATCTCAAAGAATAGAATTGAAGCTGACAAGGCAAATATTGAGGTGATTTCTAAACTTCCACCTCCAACTTTGGTGAAGGGTGTGTGGAGTTTCTTAGGCCACCCAAGGTTTTAGCGGCGTTTCATCAAAGATTTTTCTAAGGTGGTGAACCCGTTATGCAAGCTCCTTGAGAAATATGCTAAGTTTAACTTCAATGATGACTGCATGAGAGTTTTTGAATTGTTAAAGTTCAAGTTGGCAACTATTCCCATCATCTCCACTCCAAATTAGAGTGTTCCTTTTGAACTCATATGTGATGCAAGTGACGTAGTGGTTGGGGCTGTTTTGGGGTCATACATCAACAAGATTTTTCATTTGGTATACTATACTAGTAAGACCATGAATGATGCCCAAGTCCACTATACCGTTATGGAGAAAGAGCTCATTTCCATTTTGTTTGCAATTGAGAAGTTTCGTCCGTACTTGATGGGTGCCAAGTTCATTGTCCACATGGATCATGCGGCACTACATTATCTAATGAGCAAAAAAGATTCCAAAACTCAGTTGATGAAATGGGTGCTCTTGTTGCAAGAATTTGATATTGATATCCAAGATAGAAAAGGAAGTGAAAACCAAGTGGCAGACCACTTGTCTCATTTAGAGGACGAAGGTAGGCTGCATGATAGCCTTGAAATCAACGACTACTTCCCCGATGAGCAACTCTTAGCTATTTCAAAGAAAGAGGTGCCATGGTTCACAGATCTAGCAAATTTCCTTGTGTGTGGTATCATCCCGGATGAGTTCTTTTTAAACTAAAGGAAGAAGCTCAAACGGGATTGTCAAGATTATTATTGAGATGAACCATATCTTTTCTGGATTTATACGAATGAGGTGATTAGAAGATGTGTACCGGAAGAAGAGCAATGTGAAATTCTTGGAGCTTGTCATTCTTTGCCATATGGTGGTCATCATGGTGGAGCAAGAATGGAGGCAAAAGTGCTAAGTTGCAGTTTCTATTGGCTCACTCTTTACAAGAATGTTAGCGAGCTAGTGAAAAGATGTGATGAATGTTAATGGGCCGGTGGAATCTCGAAGAAAAATGAAATGCCTCTCACTACCATTTTGGAGATTGATATTTTTGATGTGTGGGGTATTGACTTCATGGGTCCTTTTGTGATTTCTTGTGGAAACACCTACATCTTGGTCGCGGTTGATTATGTGTCTAAATAGGTTGAGGTCGTTGCTCTGCCCAACAATGAGGCGAGAAGTGTGGTGGCATTCTTGAAGAAGAATATTTTCACAAGGTTTGGTACTCTGCGGACTATTATAAGCGATGGGGGGTCATATTTTTGCAACAAGGCCTTCGACACTTTACTTATCAAGTATGGTGTTACTCATAAAGTCATAACTCCCTATCATCCGCAAGCTAGCAGTCAAATGGAAGTCTCCAACCGGGAGATAAAGAGTATTTGTTCCAAAATAGTGAATGCTAACCGAACGGATTGGTCCAAGAAGCTTGATGATACATTATGGCTTATCGGAGGCTTACAAAACACCTATCGGAATGTCTCCATACCGGTTGGTGTTCAGCAAAGCTTGTCATCTTCTAGTGGAACTAGATCACAAGGCCATGTGGGATCTAAAGAAGTTGAATCTTGATTGGGATGTACCCGCTAACTTAGGGTTGCACATTTGAATGAATTGGATGATTTCTGGTACCATGCTTATGCAAGTTCGTCCTTGTACAAACAAAAAATGAAATATCTTCACAAAAAATATATTTGGAACAAAGAGTTCAAGGTGGTCGATCTTGCATTGTTGTTTAACTCAAGGTTGAGAATGTTTCCCGGGAAGTTAAAGTCTAAATGGAGTGGACCTTTTGATATTGTGGGTGTAACGCCTTTTGGTGCATTGGACATGAATAAAAAAAACAATGAGGTATTACGAGTCAATGGTCACCGGGTGAAGCACTATTTGGGAAAAGTTGGAGATGGCCACGTCGTGGCGGTCATTCATTTCAATTGATGGTATTCTGTGTCATGTTGCGACATTAAATCAGGCGCTTCTTGGAAGGCAACCCATGTTTCTTTTCCTTTTATTTTCTTCTTTTGTAGTTAGATGTTATTTTTGTGTTAACTTGATTCGAAGTGTGCTACATGTATGAGTGTTCCTTACATGAATGGTGGACAGAAAACTGTCTAAGTGTTGCAAGATTTGCGGACCGCAGTTAAATTGTGCGGAACGCACATTTACAGTTGTTGCAGGAAAAGTGCTCTACAGCCGCACAATTATCTTGCGGACCGCACAAGTGGGAGGTGGAATATACCAACTCTCTGAAGTTGTTCTGTCAGAAAAAGAGTCGATTTGTGGCCGCACCAGGAAATCTACAGCCGCAACAAGGCATCTGCGGCCGCACACACAATTCAGCGGACCGCAAACAAAAAGTCGATTTAAGCTCCCAGGTAACAGAGTGCGGACCGCAACTCAAATTGTGCTGCCGCACTCGCCCCTATTTCCCTTAAGAACATCAACTGTATAAATAGAGGGCTACGGCTAGTATTACACTTTTCCCTCTCTGAGCACAAAAGCTTGCACTATAGTGAAATCTCTTGGTAAATCATTTGCCCACACGTCCAACAATTGTGATCACTCATCCCTTGCACTTATTCACATCTGGTATGCTTAAATTTCTTGTTAGAATATTTTCATTTTTTAGTTTAAACCGTAGTATTAAAGTACTTTTAGGCCATTTGTCAGTAGAACTCAATTGTACAACCATGTGGGGGTAAATCTGTAGTGGGTTAACTAATACTTGTTTATTGGGGACTAGGTCAATGTATTTTCGTGCATTTATGTTGTTTCCATGTCAAAATTTGCACAAAAATTGCAAAACCTAGTTAATCATACTGGACAGTTCATGTTCTTTGAATTCTGCGGCCGCAAGAAAATTGTGTGGTCCGCAGAAATTGATCTAGGTCAACACTAGTGAGAAACAATCTGCGGCCGCAAGAACATTTTGTGGACCGCAGAATTCTCATTGCGGTCGCAAAACAATCATTGTACTGTCATCAGAGAGTCTATAAATTTGTGACTCAAATGTGCGGCCGCAAGACAAATTGTGCGGACCACAGAAAACATACTGCAGCCGCACATCAGCCAATTCTCTGTCATCAGAGAGTTGGCACATTTTAAGTCTCTGAGTTGCGGACGCAAGTGAAATTGTGCGGATCACACTTCACTTCTACGACCACAATCCTAAATTCTGCGGTTCGCAAGGCTTCATCTGTGGCCACAATAAAATTGTGCGAACGGCGGGTCCTTCCCCTCAAGAATATTGTGTTTGTGACCCTCACTGTGTTTTTTGGTGTTTTCTTGTATATCTCTTGTGTCTGATTGAACATTGAATTGTAACTAACAACTGCGTCTATTTGATACAGAAAATGGTTCAATCTAGAGGCAGAGGTGACACTTCTAAAGGGAGGGGTGAACCTTCTCGGGGACGAGGCAAGAGAGCCTTACATGGTGCCCAACAGTAGGAAATTAGAAAAAAGACAACATTTGGGAGAGGGAGAGATGCAAATCTCTCCGAGAAGAGTTCATACGCCCCCGTCTAGGGACGTATCAGAGGGAAACTCAACCTCTGTCCAGGAATAACTGGCAGTACAGTCCAAGCCGTTAGGGAGATTTCAATTGAGGGACGAGCCGTCCTCATCCTACAGCACTTCCGAGGGTTCGGAAAGTACTAGTCAGGATTCTGAGCCATCCACTACACCTATCCTTGAGGCACCAGTTACATCAGTTCAGGACATACCCGATGAAGGTAGAGGGGGAGATGCCATAACTGCTGGGATTGAAAGAACAAAGAAAAAAGAGGTTTGGGAGGACCGATTCGTCAGCCTAGCAGCTTTCACTAGTTTTCGCACATGGTGGCTAGTGAGGTCGCTAACACTTGAGCAACATATCTTATTGATAGATCTAGAGAGGGATAACCTGGTCGTGCTGAGGAAGTTTAGGGAGAGCAAGGGGTGGACGTGGTTTACCCAGAGTGTGGTGGATGCTAAGGAATACCTTGTCCGAGAATTGTAAGCCAATGTGACGCATATCAAAAAGGGGACAAAGGTGACAAAAGTGAAAAATCTCATAGTGCGATTTGACCAGCACACACTGAACACATACTTGGGCTTTGATGATGTCGAGCCAACACAATACCTGGAAAAGTGTGCACTTGGGGATGCAGTTCATCCTTGGTTAGCAAAAATTCTAGCGGCACTAGGACCACCACCACCATGGATCAATGCTGGAGTTCCTATTCACCGGGGCACACTGAGGTTTGAAGCAAAAGGGTGGCAATCATTTGTTTGTAGTAGACTGGACCTGAGTGAAAATGAGACTCACTCGCCGATTCCTCGGGCAGTCTTAGTTGCCTCCATTATGCCCGGGTACCCTATCAATGTGGGTGTTGTGATGTCGGCCAACATTTTTATGATAGCCTGACATGATGATTCTTCCTACCCATACCCCAACAACATTACAGAGTATCTTACAGATGAGGGGGTGGAGCCAGGGGATTTTGATACAAAGGTGAGGCCGAAGAAGCCTTTCTCATGGTACTCACTTCTGGATGCAAACAACCCAAGAGAAAAGGTCAGTCGTCTACCACCACAGGCCAGTCTGATGAGCCAGTTGTGGTAGTTGCAAAGGTAGTTTATGTTCCATCCACTTAGGCCGAGCCTTCCTCCAGTGCCGTAGCTATGACTCCACCATTATCTACAGCCCCTTCTGCAGATCCTGCCACAGTTTCCACTTCGAATTTGAAGCCGGTGCCCATGCCTACTGCTCCACTTTCTAGGCTGTGAGTCTCCTAAACATTGGTAAGCCTCAACAACTGGATGCAGACAACAACTGCAAAGTTGTCTGACTTATCCAGTGTTGTTGTAGCACAGTTTACTGTTCAGGCACCTCGGTTTCCCCCCACAGTTAAGGAAACATTAAAGAAGATCCTAGAGAACCAGAACACCATCATGGCTACCTTGGTATAGCACAGGCCAGTGATCGAAGAGCTGGGCAAAGAAGTAAAGAAGATGAGAAAGTCTCAGGCTAACAAGAAGTCAGTGGACAAGCTCTGGAGATAGGTGACCAAGCTTGCTGCATCCGGAGATATCCCCTTTGACATGTTGATCGACCCAGATCCGCCAGTCTAAGGAGCCAGACTCTGCTGCCGACACTGCCGAGGAAGTGCATCAAAAGTTCACCAACCCAGTCACACCCAGAGTTGAGGATGATGAGATTCAGTTGGATAAAACTGAGGGCGGTGACATTGTTGGGGATATAGAGATGTCCAAAGAGCCATAAGGAGTTTTTCTCACTCTCTTTCCTCTTTTACTCTTATTTTGTTAAGCATTGGGGACAATCTTATTATTATTCGGGGTGTGGAGTTTATTTGATCTTATTTGGTACATTCTAAGACAATTGGCCTGTAATAACTTGATATTATTTTCTTTCTCTTTCGTATTCTGTATATATTCTTTTTTTTTTCTCATTATGTATATTCAGTAGTTTTTGTTTATTAGCTTCTTCATTTTTGTTTCTTTGTGAGTTCCTAGTTTGAGTTAGTAGCTTCTTTGTTTGATTTAGTAGATTCTTTATATGTTCAAGTAGATAACAATCCTTTGGTTTTCCTAATGCCACGGTTCTTTCCAAAGGTAGTTGTTGTGTGAACCGGGTGACTCGTCCCAACGATGGATGTCATGACAACCTTCTTAAGGGAATGAGTCTATTTTTGGTGTTTAGATAATAATAGTAGTAGTAATGAATAAAAAGACCTAATTAAGTCATACTCGAAGAGTCAAACATGCTTCAATCGGTACCAACAGACTTAACTATGTGCTTATCATTAGAAACAAGGTTTTTGAAATCAATAGCTCTAGTTAGTGACTTTGTGACTCTTGTATTGACTTTGGCAACCATCGAGTGGTTTAATTGAACCATAGTAATTTTCAATCTTAAATGTGGTCGTTGTGGGCCCTCGACTCTATCCTCTTTAACAATCCAGTTGCGTGAGGGGTGAGATGCTTTGTTTCTAGTCCAAGTATTTGTGCGAAAAGGTCTAGAACTTGCCCCGAATGTGTTTCAAGGAAAAATCCTAAGTTTTGCTTGGCTTGAAAATTGATTGTAGGCTTCCCTTGGCCCGTTTGAGTTTTCTATTACCTACCAATGTTGTGATCCCTATTCAACCCCTTTGAGCCTCGAGCCTTTCTCATTTGACAACCATGTTACAAGCCTTTACCCATTTGGTCGTGACCCTCTCTTGGCACCTGAGCTTTCCTTAACACTCTTGTGAAACAATTGGCTAAACACGTAAGTTTGGGGGAGAGACGAGGATTGACAAAAAGGTATCAAGGCACAAAAAGAGAAAAGAAATGATGAGAAGGAAAGTCAAAGAAAAGAAAAGAACAAAAAGAAAAATGCAAAATAAGTGAATAAGTGGAAGAGTTTAAGGGATTCAAAGAGAGGTAATGATCCCAAACATGGAGAAATCAAAGAGGGAGAAAATGAATGTAATGATCAAGAAAGAGTGATGTTAAGTCTCTCTATTCCCCCAAGGAAAAGAAAGTACCTCAAAGAATTGGCAAAGTGTGAGCCGAGAAATGAAAAATGGAGTGCTTAAGGAAAGGTGTAACCACTCACCCATACTGTATCAAACCTTAATCCAAAAGCCTTCATTACATCCCGAAAGAAGTCCTACTTGATTTGAATCCGAGTGAGCTTACATTAGCGGTGATCTACATGAGGGGCAAACCTATGGTACTTGAAGCCGTACTTGCAACATTCTCTTGAGAGAGATGAATAAACCTACCATATATCTTTGGATAAATTGCTAAATTTCTTAAGTGAGCCAAGCGAATGAGAAGTAGAGGAGGAAGAGTTTGGAGTCCACCATGACCTACATGATAGATCAAGAGTCCTTGATGAGTGAAGTCAATTCTTGAAGCTCAAATGTCACATTAAAACTATATGTGCATAAATGTTTAACTTGTTGCCTTGTTGATAATACATGGGTAGTGTGGGTAATTGTTGGTCCAACTGATGTGTGAATGGCTCACCTTCGACTCGTTGAAATGACCCTTAACTTTTGGAGGTGGGAACTAATTTATTTGCTTGAGGACAAGCAAAGACTTAACTTTGGGGGAGTTGATAAGTAGATATTTTGACTACTTATTAGCGGCTTTTAGCTTTTGTTTTAGTCTAAAAGCATTGAATTGTGTTCTCGAAACTAATAAAATTGTGCAAAATTATAGGAATGCTAAAAATTGGGCTCCCGAGATAAAATCCGACTTAAAAAGGAGCAGTCCAAGCACAAGGCAATAAAGGGCACATAAGCACACAATGTGCGGTCCGCAAAAGGAATTCTGTGGTTGTAGAAGAAATTGTGGACCGCAAAATTCCATCTGCGGCCGCAAACAAAGAAGGAAAAATTAGCAGACATTTGTGCAAATTGCGGACCGCACATGAATTGTGCGGCCGCAAAGCTGGGCTAAGAGTCGAAGATTAGAGAGTATGCAAAAAGACCAAGTCCAGATCCTGAGTGAATTGCAGACCGCACAAGATTTGTGCGGCTGCAGAAGATTGCCTTGCGGCCGCAATCCTAATATTGCAGACCGCAGAAAAGCTGTCTTACGACCGCAATCCAAAAATGTACGGTAGCAGAAGAATGCCTTGCGGCCACAGAACTCCAGTTCATGCCAGATGAATAAATCTGCAGACCGTACATGGAATTGTGCAGCCGCAAAACCTCCCGAGGGGTATTTTTGTCTGAGATTTTCAGGCTTGTATAAATAGACGAGTTTCACAAAATTAGGTCAAGTTTGAACCTCAAAAGTTGTTGTAGCCATTTAGCTTTACTACTTTAGGAAGTTTTAGATTGCTTTGGTGTATTTACAATATATTTAATCATTTTAAGCTTCCATTATGAGTTTAATTTGTTTTTCTTCCTTATTTTCTTTATACCCCATTATGAGTAGCTAGACTTTACTAGGGTTGTGACCCAACCCTAGTGTGTAAACCTTATGGGTATCTAATTTAATGCTTGTTTATGATTGGGTGTTGATTATTTAGCGTAGTTCATGCTTTAATTGTAGAACTAATGGTTGCAAATATTAATTCATGCATATTTGACTTAGTCTCTACTTGAAAAAGAGGGACCTAGTCTAGGATAACTAGGCCAACAAGGAATTGGGTCAATTGAGAGATTGATTAACCCAATTAAAGGGTTCAACCTAGAGATAGTAATAACCCGACGCGAGCTCTTATCAATTGTTTTGGGTGATACCTATTTGGTCTTGAGAAAGCTAAATGGGGCAAAACCACTCTCTTATCGAGAGGTATTGAGTGGATAATTTAGAGTTGAGAGCTATAATACACCCCAATCGACAAAACAAGCATTAAAGTCTTTAGTCCATTAAGAAAACACCTAGGTCATGGTCACAACCCTAGGCTTTTTATCCATTTGGAAAAACCTTAAAAATAATTATCTCTAGTCTTCTTTATTTATTTTGCAATCATTAGAGTAACATTGGAAAAAGAAAACAAATCTTTGTTGTGGAAGTGCAATCTAGATAATCCAATTACTCAAATTGAAATATATACCCCTAAATTCCATCTTAGCTCCTTGTGGATTCGACCCCGACTCTTAGTTGGGTTTCTATTATTGCAAAATGATTGTTTCATACCTCTTTTGAGGTGTGTTTTGGACGTGATCATTACCCATAAAGTTTACACACTAGGGTTGGGTCACAACCCTAGTAAAAGTCTAGCTACTCATAATGTGGTTTAAACAAAAATAAGGAAGAAAAACTAATTAAATTCATATTGGAAGTTTAAAATGATTAAATCTATTGTAAATACACCAAAGCAATGTAAAAGTTCCTAAAGTAGTAAAGCAAAATGGCTACAACAATTTCAGAGGTTCAAACTTGACCTAATTTTGTGAAACTCGTCTATTTATACAACGCTTAAAATCTCGGACAAAAATGCCCCTCGGGAGGTTCTGCGGCCGCACAATTCCATGTGCGGTCCGCAGATTTCTTCATCTGGCAGGAACTGGAGTACTGCGACCACACTTTTCTGAACTGCGGTTGTGAGGCATTCTTCTGCGGCCGCACATTTATGGACTGCGGCCACAAGGCAACTCTTTTGCGGTCCGCACAATTAGGATTGCGACCGCATAATTCTTGTGTGGTCCGCAATTCAGTGAGGCTTCTGGACTTGGTCTTTTTATATACTCTCTGATCTTCGACTCTTAGCCCAGCTTTGCGGCCGCATAATTCATATGCGATCTATAGTTTGTGCAAATGTCTGCTAAATTCATCCTCCTGGTTTGCGGCCGCAGATGGAATTCTGCGGTCCGCAATTTCTTCTGCGGACGCAGAATTCCTTCTGTAGACCGCACATTTGTGTTTCTACTCCCTTTATTTCCTTGTGCTTCAGATTGCTCCTTTTTGAGTTGGATTTCATCTCGGGAGACCAACTTCCAGCATTCCTATAACTTTGCACAATTTCATTAGTTTTGGGAACATAATTCAATGCTTTTAGACTAAAACAAAAGCTAAAAGGCGCTAATAAGCTGTTAAAACCCCACTTATCAACTCCCCCAAACTTAAGTTTTTGCTTGTCCTCAGGCAAACAAATTAGTTCCCACCTCTAAAAGTTAAGGATCATTCCAGCGACTCAAAGGTAAGCCATCCATACTTCAATTGGGACCAACAATGACCCACACTACTCATGTATTATCATCAAGGCGACAAGTTAAATATTCATGTACATATAGTTCTAATGTGACATTTGAACTTCAAGAATTGACTTTACTCATCAAGGACTCTTGCTCTATCATGCAGGTCATGGTGGACTCCAAACTCTTTCTCCTCTACTCTCCATTTCCCTGGCTCACATAAGAAATTTAGCACTCAATCAAAAGATTTATGAAAGGTTCACTCACCTTTCTCAAGAGAATGTCGCAAGTACGATTTTAAGTACCATAGGCTTACCCCCCATATAGATCGCCACTAATGTAAGCTCACGTGGATTGAAATCAAGTAGGACTTCTTTCGGGATGTAATGAAGGCATTTGGATTAGGGTTAGATACAATATGGGTGAGCGGTTACACCTTTCCTTAAGCACTCCATTCTTCATTTCTCGGCTAACACTTTGCCAATTCTTTGAGGCACTTTCTTTTCCTTGGGAGAGTAGAGAGACTTAACATCACTCTTTCTTGATCATTACATTCATTTTTTCCCTCTTTGATTTCTCCATGTTTGGGATCATTACCTCCCTTTTGAATCCCTTCAACTCTTCTGCTTATTCATTATTTTATATTTTTCTTTTTGTTCTTTTCTTTTCTTGCCTTTCCTTCTCATCATTTCTTTTCTCTTTTGTGCCTTGATACCTTTTTTAAGTTCCTCGTATCTCCCCCCAAACTTATGTTTTTAGCCATTTTTTAAAGAGTGTTAAGGAAAGCTCGGGTGTCAAGAGAGGGTCACGATAAAACGGGTGAAGGCTTGTAACATGGTCATCAAATGAGAAAGGCTCGAGGCTCAAAGGGTTGACTAGGGATAATGACATTGGTTGGCAATAGAAAACTCAAACAGGCCAAGGAGGGCCTACAATCACTTTTCAAACCAAGCAAAACTTAGGATTTCGCCTCAAAACACATTCGGGGCAAGTTCTAGACCCTTCGTGTAGATACTTGGACTAGCAACAATTTATCTCACCCCTCACGTAACCGGACTATTAAAGAGGACATAGTCGAGGGACCACAACGATCACATTCAATTTTAAAAATCACTATGGTTCAATTAAATCACTCGATGGTTGCCAAAGTCAACACACGAGTCACAAAGTCACTAACTAGAGCTATTTCTTTCAAAAACCTTATTTCTAACCATAAGCACATAGTTAAGTGTGTTGGTACCAATTGAAGCATGTTTGACTCTTCGAGCATGACTTAATTAGGTCTTTTTATTCATTACTACTACTATTATTACCTAAACACAAAATAAACGGACTCATTCCCTTAAGAAGGTTGTCACGCCATCCATCGTTGGGACGAGTCACCCGGTTAACATAACAACTACCTTTGGAAAGAACTGTGACATTAAGAAAATCAAAGGCTTATTATCTACTAAAACATAAAAAAAGATACTAAAGCAAACAAAGAAGCTACTAACTCAAACTAAGAACTAACAAAGAACAAAAATAAAGAAGCTAATAAACAAAAATTACTGAATACATATAATGAGAGAAAAAGAGAGAATATATACAAAATAAGAAAGAAAAAGAAAATAATATCAAGTTATTACACACCAAATGTCTCAGAATGTACCAAATATGATCAATAAACTCCACCCCCCTCAGAATAAATATAAGCATTGTCCCCAATGCTTAACAAAATAAGAGTAAAAGAGGGGAAAAAATGAAAAAAACTCTCTATGGCTCCTTGGACATCTCTGTGTCCCTAGCAATGTCACTGCCCTCAGTCTCATCTAATTGAATCTCATCATCCTCAATTCTAGGTGTGACTAGGTTGGTAAACATTCGACGCACTGCCTCGGTAGTGTCAGTAGCAAAATCTGGCTCCTTAGTCTGGCCAGCTGGTGCCACTGGTGCTGATGATGCTGTAGGATCTTGGCCTGAAGGGTGTGGGTCGATCAACATGTCAAAGGGGATATCTCCGGCTGCAGCAAGCTTGGTCACCTGTCTTCGGATCTTGTCAACTGACTTCTTGCTGGCCTGGGACTTTCTCATCTTCTTTACTTCTTTTCCCAGCTCTTCGATCACTGACCCGTGTTGTACCAAGGTAGCCACGATGGTGTTCTAGTTCTCTAGGATCTTCTTCAATGTCTCCTCAACTTTCAGGGGAAACTAAGGTGCATGAATAATAGATTTTCCTGCAGCAGTACTGGATAGGTCAGACAACTTTGCAGTTACTGTCTGTATCTAATTGTTGAGACTTGCCAATGTCTGGGAGACTCGCAACGCACAAAGTGGAGCAGTAGGCATGGGCACCGGCTTCAAAGCCGAAGTGGAAGCTGTGGCAGGAGCTGCAGATGATGGCAGAGGTATGACTGCAGCATTGGATATGATCGACCGAAGTGGATGGAATAACAACTGCCTCGGTAGATACCATAGCTGGTTCGTCAGACTGGCCCGTAGTGGTAGGAGGCTAAACTTTCTTTCTCGGATTCTTTGAATCCATTAGTGAATACCAAGTGAAATGCTTTTGCGGCCTCACCTTTATGTCACAATCTCTCGGCTATACCCGTGCATCTGTGATGTATTATGTGATAGTGTTAGGATATGGATAGGATGAGTCATCCTGCCAAGCAATCATTGAGATATTGGCTGACATCACGGCCCCCACATTGATAGGGTACCCGACCATAATAGAAGCAACCAAGATTTCCCGAGGAATTGGAAGGTTAGTCTCATTCTGGCACGGATCTAGTTTGCTGCACACAAAATTTTGCCACCCCTTTGCCTTAAAACTCATCTTTCTCCTTTGGATAGGAACCCCATCGGCAATCCATGGTGATGGTGGCCCTGGTGCTGCTAGAATCTATGTTAACGCATCTCCCATCTCCAAATATTCCTTTGGCTCAATGTCTTTAAAACCCAAGTATGTGTTGAGTGTATGCTGATCAAATCTCACTTTAAGGTTACGCATATATGTTGAGTGTATGCTGATCAAATCTCACTTTAAGGTTACGCACTTTGGTGACCTTTGTCCTATTTTTTATATGCGCCACATTGGCGTAGAATTTACGGACAAGGTACTCCTTGGCATCCACCACACTCTGGGTGAACCACATCCACCATTTTTGTTCCTTGAACTGTCTCAACATTGCTGGGTTTTGCTTCTCTAGATCTTTCAACTAAAACTGTCACTCAAGTGTAAGCGATCTCACTGGCCACCATATATGAAAGCTAGTGAAGGAGACCAAGATGACAAACCGATCCTCCCAGACCTCTTTCCTCCTCGACCTTTCAAAGTCGGCAGTTGTGGCATCTCCCTCTCTGTCATTATCGGGGATGTCCTGAACAAATGTATCTTGTGCCTCAAGGACATGTTCAATGGATGGCTTAGAAGCATGACTAGCACTTTTCGAACCCTCGGAAGTACTATGAGATGAGGACGGCTCGTCCCTAAGTTGATATCTCCCTAGAGGCCTTGACTATACAGTCGGCTGCTCTTGAACAGAGGCTAAGTTGCCCTTTGATGCTTCCCTAGACGGGACATAGGAGCTCATCTTGGAGAGATCTGCACCTCTCCCTCTACCGGTTGTAGATTTCTTTATTATTGTCCTTTGTTGGCCGAGGGGTAAGGCACTCTTGCCTCGACCCCTAGAAAGTTCACCCCTCCCTTTAAAAGTGTCACATCTGCCTCTAGATCGAACCATTCTATGTATCAAGCAAAGGCCATTGTTAGTTGCAATTCAAAGTTCAGACATACAATGAGATATGCAAGTATACACTAGAAAACACAGTGAGGTTCACAGTTGAAACATGCTTGCAGGATAAGGGTCTGCGGTCCGTACAATTTTCTTGCAGCCGCAGATGAGGCCTTGTGGACAACATAATTCTTCCTTGCGGCCGCAAATTTGAGTCACAATTTTGTAGACTCTCTGATGACAGTAAGAGGGATATTCTATGGCTGCAATGGGAATTCTGCGGTCCGCACATTTTACCTTGCGACCGCATACCCATTCTTTACTAAAGCTGCCCTAGAATCAACTTCTGCGGACCGCACAATTTCAAGTGCGGCCGCAAAATTCAAAACACTACGAACAGTCCATTATTTCAATATAGGTTTTGTACTTTTTATGCAAATTTTGACATGGTAACAACATAAAGGCATGAAAATATGTTGACCGTGTCCCTAATGAGCATGTATTAGTTAACCCACTACAGATTTATCCCCACATGAATGCACAATTGAGTTCTACTGACAAATAGCCTAAAAATAATTAAAAAGCTATAAGTTAAACCAAAAATGCAAAATTCTAACAAGGAATTTAAGCATACCAGATGTGAATGAGTGTAAGGAATGAGGGATCACAATTGTTGGGCGTGTGGGCAGATGATTCACCAAGAAATTTCAATATAGTGCAAGTTTTGGGCTCAGAGAGGGAAAACTGTAACCCTTTCCCCTGCCCTTGTTTTTGTATTAATGATTCATAAAATAGGGGAAAGGTCGAGTGTGGCCGCACATTGTTATGTGCGGTCCGCACTCTGTTACCTGGGGCAACATATTTGGTTCTTCAGCTGATGTCTACACAATTTTGTGTGTGATTGCAGATTTCTTGTTGCGGCCGCAGAATTCCTCTTGCGGTTGCACATTGACCATTTCTCTGACAAACTAACTTCAGAGAGCTTGAAATTTCAACCCTTCATTTGTGCGATCCGCAAGATAATTATGCGGCCAACAACTCTAAAAATTGATCACGTCCAAAGCACACCTCAAAAGAGATATGAAACAGCCGTATGTAACAATAGAAACCCAACTAAGAGTCAGGGTCGAATTCACATAGAGCTAAGATGGAAGTTAGGGGTATATATTTCAATTTGAGCAATTGGATTATCTAGATTGCACTTCCACAATAAGAATTTGTTTTCTTTTTCCAATGTTACTCTGACGATTACAAAATAAAGAAAGAAGACTAGAGATAATTATTTTAAAGATTTTTCCAAATGGATAAAAAGCCTAGGGATGTGATAATGACCTAGGTGTTTGCTTAATGGGGTAAAGACTTTAATGCTTGTTTTATCGATTGGAGTGTATTATAGCTCTCAACTCTAAATTACCCACTCAATACCTCTCGGTAAGAGAGTGGTTTTGCCCTATTTAGCTTTCTAAAAGACCAAATAGGTATCACCCAAAACAGTTGATAAGAGTTCAAGTCAGGTTATTACTATCTATAGGTTGAACCCTTTAATTGGGTTAATCAATCTCTCAATTGACCCAATTCCTTGTTGGCCTAGTTATCCTCAACTAGGTCCCTCTTTCTCAAGTAGAGACTAAGTCAAATAAGCACGAATTAATATTTGTAACCATTAATTCTACAATTAAAGCATGAACTAAGCAAAATAATAAACTCCCAATCATAAACAAACATTAAATTAGATACCCATAAGGTTTACACACTAGGGTTGGGTCACAACTGTAGTAAAAGTCTAGCTACTCATAATGGGGTATAAAGAAAATAAGGAAGAAAAACTAATTAAACTCATAATGAAAGCTTAAAATGATTAAATCTATTGTAAATACACCAAAGCAATGTAAAAATTTCTAAAGTAGTAAAGAAAAATGGCTACAACAACTTCAGAGGTTCAAACTTGACCTAATTTTGTGAAACTCATCTATTTATACAAGGCTGAAAATCTCAGACAAAAATACCCCTCGGTGGTTCTGCGGCCGCATAATTCCATGTGCGGTCCGCAGATTTATTCATCTGGTATGAACTGGTGTTCTGCGGACGCATATTTCTGCACTGCGACTGCAATGCAGCTTTTCTGCGGTCTGTAATATTAGGATTGCGGACGCAAGGCAGCCTTCTGCGGCCGCACAAATCTTGTGCGGTTCGCAATTCACTTAGGCTCATGGACTTGGTCTTTTTGCATACTCTATGATTTTCGACTTTTAGCCCAGCTTTGCGGCCGCATAATTCATACGCGGTCCGCACTTTGTGCAAATGTTTGCTAAATATTTCCTCCTGGTTTGCGGTCGCATATGGAATTCTGCGGTCTGCAATTTCTTCTACTGCCGCAGAATTCATTTTACGAACCGCACATTTGTGTTGCGCCCTTTATTGCCTTGTGCTTCGGATTACTCCTTTTTATGTCAGATTTTATCTCGTGAGACCAACTTCCAGCATTCCTACAATTTTGCACAATTTCATTAGTTTTGGGAACACAATTCAATGCTTTTAGACTAAAACAAAAGTTAAAAGGCGCTAATAAGCCGTCAAAAACCCACTTATCAAAAATCCAATGGGACAAAACCTAGGTTAAGGGGAAAAGAGTACAACACGTATCTTACTCCCCCTCATGAAAACATCACTTTATTTCTCGAAGACGTCGTATTCCAATCTTCTGTCTCAACTTCTCAAATGTTGAAGTTGGTAATGCCTTAGTGAATAGATCAACCAAATTTTCACATGAACAAATCTATTGAACATTAATTTTACCATTTTGTTGAAGATCATGCGTGAAAAAAAACTTTGGTATTATCTTTTTTCATAAGAAAACCACAGATTTACTGAATATGCTGAGTCATTGGTCTCAATCAAACACATTCCCGACTAGCTTCATGAATGACTATTATCTCAACATGATTTGAAGATGTGACATCTATTTTTTATTTCATTGAATTCCATGATATAGTTGTACATCCATATGTAAACAAATAGCCTGTTTGAGATCGGGCTTTATGTGGATCAGACAAATAACTTGCATCGGCATAGCCAATCATTTCTGACTTGAATTCATTAGAATAAAACAATCCCATATCTATAGTTCCCCGAAGATATCTAAATATATGCTTAACACCATTCCAATGTCTTCTTGTTGTGAAGGAGTTAAATCTTGCTAATAAGCTTATTACAAAAGCAATATTTGGTCGGGTATTATTGGCAAGATACATCAGTACCCCAATTGAACTAAGATATGGAGTTTCATTACCAACGAGCTCTTCATCATTTTCTTGAGGCCGAAATGGATCTTTATTTATGTCAAGCGATCTCACAACCATTGGGGTACTCAATGGATATGCATTATCTATGTAAAATCTTTAAAATATTTTCAGTGTATGTTGATTGGTGGACAAAAATTCCATTTGTTACGTGCTCAATTTGTAGGCCAAGATAAAATTTTGTCTTACCAAGATCTTTCGTTTCAAATTCGTTCTTCAAACACTCTACAGCCTTTGGAAGCTTTTTCGAAGTGCTAATGATATTCAAGTCATCAACATACATAGCTATGATGACAAATTTAGATCTAGACCTCTTAATAAAGATACAAGGGCAAATAGGGTCATTTTTGTATCCCTCCTTTAGCAAATACTCGCTAAGGTGATTGTACCACATCCTCTCTGATTGCTTCAATCTGCATAAGGATTTTTGAAGCTTTATTGAAAAAGTTTCCCTTGAACTTTTATGTGCTTCAAGAACTTTAAATCCTTCAGGGATTTTTATAAAAAATTCATTGTCCAATGAGCCATATAAGTAGGCTATGACAACATCCATTAACCGCATATCAAGCTTTTTATGGATTACCAGATTTATTAGATACATGAAAGTAATTGCATCTACTACAGGAGAATATGTCTTCATATAATCAATGCCAGGCCTTTGCGAACACCCTTGTGCCACAAGTCGTGCGTTATATCTTACGACTTCACCTTTCTCATTTCGTTTTCGCACAAAAAGCCATTTGTACCCCACTGGCTTGACACCTTCAGGCATTCGGACTATTGGTCCGAAAACTCCACGTTTAAAACAATATAAAACAAGAAGATAAGTAATTGAATAAGAGAAGACAAGATAATTTTCTTATTTCATCAAGTGTTCAAGTGTGTCCCATATCACATTTCATGCCTCTATTTATACTATTACATAGAAGGTTACAAAATGATTATCTTAAATATGACATTAACAATTGATATCACGGGGGGAGATCATGGGGATGGGTTATGAAGGTGTGGGAGTTACAATCATAATAGTGATTAGTAGTGAGAGGTTATTTACATCATGAGTGAAAGTTGTGGGAGTAGTGGACATCCACATTTACTAATAGTTTTACAACAAGTATAATATTCCACCGAAGGGGATTCAAACATACTTCTGTCCTCCTAAATCCGCCCCTAGCCTCAAGGATCCACCTGCATTTTTAAGAAATAATTTAAACATTAAAATTGAAAAGGAAAAAAGCCGATGAAAATCAATTAATAAGAAAGAAAAGAGAAACAAAGAAACTTTGTGGAATTTGATTGTGTTTACACGAAGAAAAAAAAGGGTCTAAAATAGGTATTTGGACCATAAGTGCACACTTTGTCAAAGAATGCAGGTTATCGTTGCTCAATGTGAAAGAAATATGATTATTTTGAATCTAAGTCCAAAATAATGAACTATTGTGAAGTTTTTTGAATAAAAAATCTAAATTTAGAAGTTTCTAAAAAAAAGCTAATAGAAGTTTCCAGAACACCCGCTTCACAGGCCCGCTAGTAAACCATAGCAGTAGCAGTAATTGAAGCTGCCGTCAGTAGCAAATTCCTCAAATTCCTACTTCTTGAATACGATTCAAAGGTATCGTTCTTCTCAATTTGTATCAAAATTCAAAGAACAAAAAATAGGGTAACGAAAAAGCTATGGACGCTACAAAGTTGAATCAACTGAAGCAATTCGTCGAACAGTGCAAGTCCGATCCTTCACTTCTCTCCGATCCTTCTCTTTCCTTTTTCCGTGATTACATTGAAAGGTACCCTATTTCACCTCATTATATAAATAATTTTCATGACTCGAATCTGTGACCTATAGATTATGTAAGTCTAGGTTTGGTATAAGGGTTTCAAATGGCATTTCGTAAGCAAATTTAAGTATATGAATGTATTACTACTACTCAGCATACTGTTGTTCTGGTGTTTGCTGAGTGATTCTCAGCTGGATTTATTTGTTTGATTTTTTTTGGCAGTCTTGGTGGTAATATTCCTCCGGCGGCTGGAGAATACAAAGCGGTATTTACCCTAAATCAGTAAATGTTATGGCATTGTATATTTTATTCTTTTGGATATATTTATGGTTCCACGGTAACATAGGTGGAATACAAACTCTATGAGTTCAACTTTTAAGGTTCTTAACATTGAACTCATTGTACTATTAAAAATGGTCGGTTCATATCTATTACTTGTTGCAATGTGTAGAGCGCCGCAAAAGTACGGAGTTCAGATGAACCCGATGTCGCCACACTAGATCCGCCTTTGCCTGGTAATCGCCACGAGAGTAAATATGTTGTGCCTGGTAAACCCTCGGGCTTTGGTCTAGTGGTAAGAAAGCACCACATGATGTGTGGTTTAGAATACGTCACGTGTTCGAACCCTGTGACGAAAGCGTGGTATTTAAGTGGAGAAGGAAAGAGGGGTGGATCCATTGTCCGTCGAGTTTTGAACCATGTGCCACGAGTTCTCGAGGATTTCTTCGTTATAAAAAAATATACATGCTACATTTGGTTACTTGAATCCTCAGGACCAGCTTGGATTTCATAATTAGCAGGAAATGAATAAGAGAAGTTAAAATGATACGTGAAATCCTTTCCTTGCTTAAGTAGGGAAACAAAATACTTCAATGTCCTTATATTTGTTTAAATAGGGACGATATGACTTCCAAGTTCAAGTCATGAAATAGGGATATACAAGATGACTGGCTGTAATATGTGGGGGTACGTATTGTTTGAAAAGGTAACCTACACTCTTTATTTTATCCAAGTAGTAATTTGTTTTCTCGTGAGCTTCACATAGCCTGTTTAAATTTCGAGATTGCAGTGGGTTAACGACTGGTATAAAAAATAGTCCTAATGTCATGTGTATACAAATATCAAAGCAGAATGGATATAGAGGATTCATATAACTGGCTTCAACAATTCTGGAATAGAGACTTAATTGATTGAGTTATCGGTCTTCTGTACTCCTTCTATATCCATCCATTTTGCTTTCTTTTAAGACCTTAATAAGGAGGATCTTTTTAGATCCATGGTCTAAAATAATTTGTGGTGCGCGCAAGGAAAATAAATGCTTTTCTAGGAATTCCAATTGTCTGAAACGCTGTGCACTATTTTGTTGTGCAGAAGTCTCATGTGGTGGATGAGAGTGATGAAGAAATGGGTGATCTTGAGAATGAGACTCATAAAACAGGGGCTGCTGAAGAGGAAGAGGAAGAGGAGCCTGAGATAATTGAATCTGATGTTGAACTGGATGAGAGCGATGTTGTGGACCCTGACAATGATGAGCCACAACAGGTCTGGCTAACTGACATTACCCTTTTGCTTTTTTGCTATGGTTCATGTTTACATTGAAACAGTAAAATGAACTTTTCAAGTTTAATCTTCTAGATGGGGGACCCCTCTGTGGAGGTTACTGAGGAAAGCCGTGATGCCTCTCAAGAGGCCAAATCTCAGGCCATGGAAGCAATTTCTGAAGGTGATGCTGATTGATTTGTAGACCTTCATACTTTCAGCGTGTATTAATCAGTTGGCGTTGCATTACTCATGTTTGTTGCTTGTTGTTGATAGGTAAGCTAGAAGAAGCAAGTGAACTTTTGACAAAGGCAATTCTCCTCAACCCTACTTCAGCAATTATGTATGCTACCAGAGGTACAGTTTGCCATATGCTTCTCGACTTGGATATTATTTTTGCTGGTTTCATGTTATTACATTATTCAGTCGCATTCATTGAGTGACAATGTGAAAGTCTTGATGTTAACAGCCACAGTGTACATCAAAATGAAGAAACCAAATGCAGCCATACGAGATGCAACTGCAGCCTTAGAGGTTGATCTTACCACTTGATTTGCTTGCCAAGAATCTGATTCTGGTCTTTATTTTTTTATTTTTTGTGTATTCCAAATATCCGCATTGAGTGATTATTACTACTCATAGAGCCTTTATGAGGAAGTATCCTGAAGGCCTCAGCAGGTATATACTTGTCATATGCTTTTCCTGCTCGGGGAACAGATGGATCATTACATGCATAGTCAACTTTGTGCATTTAATGCATTATTTCTCATTCAATTGCTCTTACAGATCAACCCTGATTCAGCTAAAGGATATAAATCACGTGGCATTGCACGAGCGATGCTTGGACAATGGGGCGAAGCAGCCAAGGATCTTCATGTGGCCTCCAAGCTAGACTATGATGAGGAAATTAGTGCTGTGCTTAAGAAGGTTGCGTCCAGTGATATAATGTCTTATTTTATGGATGCTAGTGTTCCTAAGCTTTTTATGTTGTGTTCATCATGATAATTGTCAAGTGATTTAATTACATATATCTGTGTTGCAGGTTGAGCCTAATGCACGTAAAATTGAAGAGCACCACAAGAAGTATGAAAGGCTGCGTAAGGAACGAGAAGATAGAAAGATTGAGCGTGAGAGACTACGAAGAAAGGCTGAAGCTCAAGTGAAACCTCAGTTACTTGTTTGCTTATATATTGGGCTTTTTAACTTCTCTGAACTCTTTTGTGATTTATATCTCAGGCTGCTTATGAAAAGGCCAAGAAGCAAGAAGAATCATCATCAAGGAGAGCTGGTGGCATGCCCGGAGGCTTCCCTGGAGGCATGCCCGGGGGCTTCCCTGGTATGCCCGGAGGCTTCCCTGGTGGCATGCCCGGGGGCTTCCCTGGTATGCCTGGAGGATTCCCTGGAGGCATGCCTGGGGGCTTCCCTGGAGGCATGCCGGGGGGCTCCCCTGGAGCCATGCCCGGAGGCTCCCCTGGGGGCATGCCTGGAGGAATGCCTGGAAATATTGACTACAGCAAAATATTGAATGTAAGTAGCTGTACTTTTATACATTCACTTGTGATGCTTATACCATTAATTATGATGAATAAATGTAGAGTTAGTTTGCTGAGGATTGTTATCAGAAAGTTTTTTCATTACTATGTAAACTGAGGAGTCATCTATTCACATTTTCTTTTTGTATCAATTAAGTTAAAACAATCTTTATGTTTTTTACTTGTCCAGGACCCTGAACTAATGGCTGCATTCCAGGACCCAGAAGTCATGGCTGCGCTACAAGATGGTAATTTCCTTTGATCATAATTCATTCATTTTCTTTATTCTAGTACATGGATTTCTTAGATAATGTGTGTGCGTGTGTATATAAAAGAAGATTATCAATTATGCAAGATCCATAATCATGGTTTTGTAATTAATGTCCCAACGCCTTAAAGTGCAAAGAATGTCATCCTATTAGTTTGGTGTGATTGACTGACATTCTATATAATATATATTACACTGTTACCTCCCAATTAAGTACCTCTTATTTTGAAGTATTTCAAAATAAAGCGAAGCTTCTGCCATCGGAGCATGCACTGTACTTTAAATTATATAAACTATATAATACCTTGGATCCGTATTTCCATTCTCAGGATCATTTTACCATGTTCTCCTACTTACTACGAAAGAATTTTATAAAAGAGTTGTATACCTTATGCATAGGAATTGTTGATCTATATGGTTCTGTTTAATTGTTATGTTCTGCAACTTTTTATCTTGTGCATCTTTCATTTCTTCCAAGGTATGATGGAGGAGTTTCCTATCCTTCTCCATTTAGGAGAGTCTATTCAGACTCTTTTTTCGGCTTACCCACGTTGAACTCTTTTGTTCAATTGGACATCAATGGATAATTATTAGATTTAGCAATGAGAATTTCCTGTGTCGCTAGCATGCATCAGAGGTGGATGCAATGTATTGGTACACCAGTTTCATTTGAATCTAGTACTTTTGACATGGAGTATAAATTTATCTATAAATATCCACTAAAATTGCAATAAATTGTATGTATGAACCCATAATTTTAATAATACAATGGGTGCAATGCTAAGAACTTTAAAGGTTGAACCCATAGAACAAATCCTGGATCTGCTTCTGCATGCAATAATCCGTAGTGCCCTTTTGTTCCTTCATCATAGGTCATATACACCTTGGAACATTTGCTTTGTGACTTTTAAGTAGCTGCACGAGGTTGAATGGTTGAATGTCATATGTGATTGTGTATACCCGTGAACATTGATAATACCATCAAACTATACTTAAACTGTATACATGCTATATGATTGAACTAATAAATATCTTTTTCTTTCAAGTTAACACTTGGTAAGGTATCCCATGTACTGATTCTCCATTTGATGTCAATCATATATTAATGCCAGTTGGTAACACTATTAGAAACTAGTTTCTGGATCATCACAGAACAGGTCTAATAAGCGCTGCTAGGCTGCATGATCTATCCTATAGCTCCTACACAAAAAGAAAACTAATTAAGAAAAGTATCCATAAACGGATAATTATGAGAGTTAATTATGAAGACAAGCAAAACAACTACTTCCTCCGACCCAATTTATGTGACACTCTTTCCTTTGTAGTCGGTCTCCTATATTTAGTAACAATTCAACTTTAATTTTACCTTTTTACCCTTAATGAGATGATTTCTATTCACACAAATTTTTATAGTTTTAGATTACAAGGTTCATAAGTCTTCCTTTATTTCTTAAACTTCATACCAAGTCAAACACCTTCACATAAATTGGGACAAAGGGAGTATATGGGTAGGGGTGCGTCCCTCCATATACAGTTTGTTGTTGCATAGCAATGTATCTTGTCTATCTCTATTCTTGTTCCTGTGCTCATTGAGGTGTTGAAAGAGGAGATAGGTAAACTGTTGTTGATAAACGATATTAGTTGTCATCTTAGAAGGGAGTAAAGAGATTTAAGGTAGTATGGTGTGGAATTTCTAGTCTAGTTGGCTGGATAGGTGGTGCTTATACTTCTTATTGCTTATGAATGAAATACGACTCCATATTGCACTTAACCCTAATGCTTCCCACATATATACGTAACGATATTACCTGCTACTAGAGCTTTTAGGATATTCAACTCACTGTCCTTGACTGTTCATGGCTGCTTGTTTTGCAGTGATGAAGAACCCAGCTAATCTGGCCAAGCATCAAGCAAATCCCAAAGTTGCTCCTATTATTGCAAAGATGATGAGCAAATTTGCTGGACCAAAGTGAGAGTTTTCCTTCTTTGGGTGTAAACTTGTATCGTCAAGCAGGTGCACTAAGTCATGCCCCAAATATGTCTCTCCAAGCATATATTTAAATGTCATGCATCGATTGAGTTGATCAACTTCAATAGGTTACTTGGTATGGGCAGCTACCTTATACTTCAGAAGCCGAATGGGCACTTATCATATGGTTTGGATCTGTTCTTTTTTGTGTCGAACCATTTTTGATGCAGTAATAGTTGGTTATGATTAACTGTTCCATAGCTTCCATGGGTTAAATATTCCGTACTGGCACAATTCAGGATGGCAGGGCAAGCTGTGACCTGCTAAGCTTGTGACCTACTAAGCTATTGACCCGCCTTGCCTTGACCTATTTAGCATTTTCTCAAGTTTTGCCATGCCCTGCCCCACCCTATTAAGCCCTGTTTAGACCCTCCTTCATTCTTTAATTTCTTTTTTCATTTGCAAGATTCTATTCTAAGTTTTTATAACTTTTTGACCTTTTTAATGATGTTATAACTCCCCTTGCCATATTTATTTTTTTTCTAAAAAAGTGTTTTGACCTGCCCTGCCCTATGCTTGCCCGTTTAAGTATTGCCTTACAATTAGGATTAAGTGTGGTCTGTATACTTTTCCGAAGTACAACCGGCTCACTAGGAGGAGACAAGTCCGCAGTAGGAGCAGGGTCAGGTGCAGGACGTGAATTAGCTGGGCCTGATGTTGGGCGCGGACGACGATGATAAGGCAAGAGTGGTGTTCCTGTTACTGGGGATCTAGGAGGAGTAACACTAGATTCCTCAACTCTTGGTAACTGTAAGACTTAAGAGACGCTAAAGACAAACCCAAAAAATTTCTATGAAAATAAAAGATATACCTTTAGGGAGACGGAAAAAGTCGTGACTAATTTGAAATTGGACTTGAATGTTTCTGAATAATGCTTGAAACTATAAGCTTCCGACATATGCAAGTTTCTAGTATCCGGGCTAGCTTGCGCGTATCTCAACTAATTTTACAGAATACCTGCTAGCTCTTATCAGCAAAATTACCCGATAGTTCTGTCTACCAAAACTTAGACAGGAGTTTCTTCCTATGACTTCTTCACCAACATCTTCAGAGACAAACGGAACAATTTGGAAGCACCAACGTATAACTTAATCCGTCCGTCAATAGAGTATCTAATTTTTTATGATTGTTTCGTCACTGAGTATATATATATAGTTTAAGTCGAAGATAATGAATGTTGCTGTATTCATGTCTAATTTAAGTAGCTAGATTAGCCCATGCGTTTGATTGGTTCGGTTTAATGATGTTTGCATTACATACAAGTGATATCATAATATTATTCTTTAGTTATACTTTTTCAGTTTTCTTAATCTTGTTCTGTCACCCAAATAGTAGATATAAGAAATCCAATAAATAGGGAGATTAAGTGATTTGTTAGCTAATCAATCGCTTTAATTAAGATGGTGCTTAAGCCATATTGGTGGGGCTTTTCTTACATTAGAGGAGATCAGATTAATTAATGACCATAAAACATAACGTAGATGTAATGCTCTTGATAAAATTACCTTGCTACATATAGATTGGTCCGAAGATTCCCTTTAGGATTAAGGAAAATTATGTCTTCTGAGTTACATTTTTGCTCTAATTTTTCACCTTATTTCAAACAAACAAATAAATAAATATATCAAATATTACTTCCTAAGAAGCAAAACTTAGGGTGCTTCTTAGAAAGTCTTTCCGCTCTTAACTAGAAGTCTCCCATTTGCACTTTGAGAAAGAAGAACCGTGTGACTTAAAACACTTTATCCTCTTAATAGCTTGCTCCTAAGTCCTAATCACCTTAATAAGAGTTCTCATTTTCTGGCTTTGTGGGGGTTGGTAACAGCTGTGCATGTTAATTTTTATATATATATATATATATATATATATATATATATATATATATATATATATATATATATATATATATAAGCCGGCCGTACTTGTGATGGTATTTCATTAATCATGTCCAAAGAGTCTCTGAGTGTACATAGGCCGGGTCAGAGGCGGATCCAGGATTTAAACCTTATGGGTTCAACTTTTAAAATTTTTAGCATTGAACCCATTACATTTTTAAAGTTATGGGTTCGTATCTACTATTTTTGCAATTTTAAAGAATTTTTACATATAAATTTTTACTTCGCGTTAAAAGTTATGAGTTCAATTGAACCCGCCGAGTATATTACATCCGCCCCTGGGCCGGGTTGGTTCGGGTTTTGCAATTACCAAACTAAACCAATTGTGTCGGGTTATTAAATCTAAAGACCAGACCAAACCAACAAAACTTGGGTTTTTAATCTCGGTTTTCTTGAGTTTTCGGGTTATTCAGAGTTTTTCATTTTTTTTCCTCGTAACACAAAACATATAATTTGTGCCCCAAATATTTCTTTAATCCTAGTAAGATACAACTATATAAGGTGCTTTTCAAGAAAATAATACAAAATATGAGATGTGTGCATTTATCCTAAAATATGCAACAATAAAGACAATAAAATCATGTAATATAAATATTGCTAATTAAGAAGTCATAATAAAAATAAACATAATTTAAAAGTACTAAGTGATGCTAAAATAAGTAGACTAATAAGAGAATATTAATTACATGACTAAACACTAAAGAAAAAAATAAAAATAGGTTATGCATTTTTATCTAAATCATTGCAAAACAAAAAATAGATATTCAATACATTGCCATTCCTAGTATTCAATTGAATGTCTTTTGTTAGCATTAGTATTGATCTGATTTTGGTTTGGGATTTTGTTAGCATTATTTGAGTTACTAATATTAATGGCTATAAAACTTATTGGAACATTCAAAAGTACTAAGTCCAACATTGAAATAATAACTTAAAAGATAAAATCATGAAAAAATTTAAAAAATATTTATAAATTACATCACAAACAAGTATATTTATGTATTAACAACAACAACAACCCAGTATAATCCACTAGTGGGGTTTGGGGAGGGTAGTATGTACGCAGACCTTACCACTACCCTGGGGGTAGAGATGCTATTTTCGATAGACCCTCGGCTCTCTCCCTCCAAGAACTCTCCACCTTGCTCTTGGGGTGACTCAAACTCACAACCTCTTGGTTGGAAGTGGAAGGTGCTTACCACTAGAGCAACCCACTCTTGTCGAACTCATAAATATATATTTAATACATTTATGTATTAAATATATCTAAAATGTCTATATATGTAATGCCGGGTTGGTTTGGTTGCGGTTTGACTTTTTTAGTTAAAACCAAACCAAACCAATTATGGTCGGGTTTTATTTCCCAACACCAAACCAAATCAAATCGAATCATAGTCAGATTGTTTTCTTGGTTTGACTCGAATTATCGATTTGGTGCGGTTTGTCGATTTTCTTTGTATACCCCAACAGTTAGGCCTATGTTGCTACGATATTATTCCAAGAAAGCGGGTGCTTTAGCTTTAGAAGTTCGGCCCTTTTTTAGGATCGTAAGGGGGAATGACTTTTTCTAACACATATTCAGTTGTACCAGAAAATTTCTGATAATTTAAGGATCCGTCGACGTATTCTACCTATATCTTTTAATTCTTTCATGTTCATGATCAAAGTACAGTGTAAACGAGATAGATGATAACGTCTGGATTTTTTTAATGTGATTATTAGATTGAGGTCAAAAACTAAGAATTTGGTTTTCTACCTGCTCCCATCTGTTAATTTAAAATAATATTATATACATCCATTTTGTGCGTAATTGACAATTTTTGTCGTCTTATATAATGTTAATGAAGAGAATGAATTTTTTCTCAAGAAATCTGTTTTTTAAGACAAGTACTTATTGCAAGGAAGTTTTATACGAACATTGTCAATAAGATCTTTACATTTCTAACCCAATTAGCTAACTTAAACAATAATCGCAATGGAAAAATCTAGAATTAGTCACGACTAGGAGACAAAATTTGAGGTACATACGTCATTTCTTAACAAATATAAGAATATGTTTTCTTTATCAAACATATACGCATACGTATAGGTTAATTTTGTAGACGATGAAGTAAAGAGTATACTTAGTGGTGTCACACAGGGTGGAGTAAACCTCTTTCGCCTGAAAATTATATTGTATATAGCCAAATCTATACATACAATATATACTGTATATATAAGGTCAAAACCTGTTTAGTTACTTGTTTCTGTTCTCAATTTAGCTTTTCCCTAATAAATATTATGTATTAGTAATCGGGCTCTGAATTTACTTTTATTCATATTTAATTAAAAAAAAATATTAATACAAAGATTTAAACTAAAACTATTGAATTTGACTGAATCGATACGTAACCTGGCCCTGCTTTGGAGTATATTCTATCTTGCAAGTTACTACACAGTTAAACATTCTTTACCCTAATTATAATGGATAGGCCGACGATGAAAATTGTTTGAGAAGCTATTGAATAATATTCCAAACACTAATGCAAAACCATACTGATTAATGAGAATTAACTAACATGATTAGCTAAATCTCTGATCATCTCCTAAACTAATTAAACGGTTCGATCAATCTACCCCAGAAGCGGATACATAATTTAAATAGTTTAGGTTCAATCTTTAAAGCTATTAACATCGAACTTATTATACCTTTAAAATTATTGATTCAAATCTAATATTTGACGAGATTTCAAAAATTCTCATATTTGCACCTATATAATTTCGCGTTGAAAATATTAGGTTCGAATAAATTGACAATCGAAGCTGCATCCGCTATTGCTAGCTAGGAATTAAGGTTGATAATCAATGACATGGTACAATATTATTTCCCCCAAAAGATAACGAGGACATAGAAACGTGGTGGAGTCGATAACATCACAAAAGGAATTGTTATTCATGAGTAGCTTTCACAAAAATAATAATATTTGATCTATATATATACAATATAATTTTTCAGCAAAAAAATATTCAACTGACGACCCTTCTGCATATGTAGCTCCACCACTTGGGATTAGAGTGGGTTATTTACTCTTCTAAATTACTCCTACATAAATATGGTATTTACATATGGTTAATAATTAAGCCGATAATGTAAAAATAAATAAATCATACACTATTAATAAATAGAAGTTAACTGATATTAGTTATAGAGTTAAAGTTATATATACCGTCAGAGTAAACTATTTTATACCATCATACTATTTTTAACTGTTATAGATGGTAATCTATATTATTTTGTAAAATACAAATCCAATATTTTAAGAAGACGTATCTGTAGATAATTTTTGGATAATCTAATAGTATAAAAAATTCTTTACACAGACCATATATACGTCTGTTTACTTTAGTATGCAATTGAAAAGTTACTAGGAGAAAAGTGAGATCATCACCTTCACAAGAAAAGTTGTTAGGATTATATAAAGGTGGGTAGGAAAGCAAATTATCATACAAATAAAGTTTCTTTTTCTCTCTTATGTTATCTTAGTAAGAAGCTAGTGATGGGAAGACAACCTTGTTGTGACAAACTTGGAGTTAAAAAAGGGTCATGGACAACTGAAAAAGATAAGAAACTCATCAATTTCCTAATTTTTGCATTATTTTAACACCTCCTAAAGTCATTAGTATTTTGTTACTTTAATTATTTTTCCAATTTTTATGTCTTTGATTGCATATTTTCTATCATAAAAATACCAAAAAATGGTTCTTTCTTCATTTGTGCATTTTAGGAATTAACTAACTATTCAATTGATTAATTAATCTAGTTAATTGATCATTTGAATAACTTACTTAATTAATTTATTTGTTTGTATAAATTTAGTTTAATAAGTAGGATTAAGGAAGAAATTGGGCTACATTTGAAAGAGAAAGTGGCCAAAAGTGCAAGATGAGGGGCTGCCCTTGAAAGGGTCTGAAACGACATAGTTTTGCCTCACAACTACGTCGTTTCATTAAGTGCCCCAAGATTAAATCTCACCCATTGATCACTCCTTGATCTAATGGTCCATATTTGATCTCTCAAGAGGTATTCAAAGCCTCAAAAATCTGAAAAATTCCCTCATTTCCCCATAACTCTTTCTCTCTTCTCTCTCTCTCTCTCTTCTCTCTCTTCTCTCCGCCGCCGCCACCGCCGTCGGAAATCGCCCACTAGCGGCGGCCAACCTCCAAACACCTCCAAATTCACACCATGTAATCTCCACAACCTTCTCTTTCCATATCTCCAAACCAAATCCTTCAAAACCTCCTCAAACTCCTTGAATTTTAGATCTAGGAAACTTTAGCCTCCAATTTTTTGCCCAAAATCTTCAAGTTCCGGCTACTATCACCCCAAAATACCTACATCAACGGATAAAGCTCATCAAGACCTACCTATTGATGTCAATTCCATCCCGAAAATCCGGCAACTAAAAATTCGGCCAAATTCCGGCGATCACCTCGAACGCTCTCGTTTGGTATACCCCTATTCTCGTTTTCTTTGTCTATTTTTTCTAATTGTATTGTATTTAGTTTATGTCTAGCATAATTTATGATTATTTTATTTATTTATTTTTATTATTATTATTTATATTATTTATATTTTTATTATTAGTTGTGTTTAATCTATGTTAGCTTAGTCGTTCATAGTTATTAATCACTGATAATTAGTTATTCATTAGTTTTGAAATAGCTATTCTCTTAGTATGATAGTTTATGATAAAAGTTTCAAGTGCTTAGTGAATTTATTTTTATTGGATTTGAGTATTTGAATTTTGTATTGATAAAAGCTGAAATTAAAGAAGGAATAGTACAAGTTTGGTTGTTTTTACTGTGCAAAGACTTTGGAGTGCAAAACTCAAAAGTCATTATGTGGTGACAAATACAATACTTTTTGACAGCTTTTGAAAAGTGTTTAGCACACAAAATCTGATATATTTACCTATTTAAAGGGTTATCCTTACTCACTGAAACTCTATCTTATACTGAGGGAGATCTTGAGAGTTGCTTGAACACACACATATGGTTGAACAAAAAATCAGCAGTTGAATACTTTAGTAAGCTGAAAATTTTTGCGCTTTTGTGAGTGAATCTTAGAGTGCAAACTTTAGAAAAGTAGAAGTCTTCTTTAGAGTTAGTTTTGGGTTTCTTCTCTAAAGTTTTCGGGATATTTAAACATGATTTGTTGCTGGATTTCTGCTGATTTTGTTGTTGTTCTCTATCGCCTTCTGTTGCTAAGTCTCATTCTTCACTGCTATATTTATTTTCTGCGACCAAGGTTACCTTTAAACTTTGTAATGCAGATTTTTTAATAGCAATTGAAGAAGATTTGAGCATGTTTAGATTACTTAAAACATATGTAAGGAAATTTACTATATGGATGAATGTTGAGGTTTCAATCTTGAAATCAAGCTTTGGATCACAATGTTAAATCCATGACCTTTTTTTTGTCTTATTTATTTATTTCCTCTTAGCACTTCTCTATTAACCTTTAAATAGTATTTTATGAGAATCTTGATCATGTTGTAGAAAATAAAATTGTTAAAGACTTGATGAAAAGTTTGAAAGTGGGCAGAATATATTAGTTTAGTATTTAATAAGATTAGGCTAATAAGAATAAATGGCCAAATGAACTAATATGTTGCCCATTTTCACTGATAACAAATCTGACCCATTTTTATTTTTAATAAGCAAGGGCTGACCCAATGCCAAAGCATGTTCAAAAAGGGCCATCAGTTTTGATACTCAAATAGTTGACCCATTCCCTTTTAAATCAATGGTTGTCCACTCTTTAAAATAACAAGTTAGCACAACTTTTCATATTTTTATTTTAGTCAAATAATCTCAATAAAAATCAAAATTTTCTTTTATTAAAATAACTTTACAACTTAGTCTCCTTAATAATTAATTTAAACGCTAGGCAATTAGTAGGCATGCTTTAACTTCACGGGCTCGCTTGCGTAGCGTGATATTATTTTCATTAAATTAATTTAATAATCCCATGTCATACCCATTAGTTTTTATTTAATTTTTAATTTAATTAATCCTTTGCTAATATCGCGGATTCGCTTGCGTAGCGCGATAGTTGATTTTTAATAATTTTTAAGAATTAATATTTTCAAATGTAGTAATTTCTTGAAAGTACCACAAATAATTGGTTGTCATGATTTCTGATTTGCTTGCGAGGTACAATTATGATGAGTTAATTAATTTTATTTTTTGATCACGCATTCGCTTGCGCGGCATGGTTATGACAGTGTAATATTATCCATTTTTTTAATAATCAAGAAATAGAAGTAGATAGGTAAAACATAAAAATTATATAAATTGCAGTTTTGTCCAAAATTAAGTCAAGCCAAATGTAGTCAATAAAGCGACTGTGCTAGAACCACGGGACTCGGGGAATGCCTTACACCTTCCCGTTCAACAAAATTCCTTACCCGAACTTTGTTTTTTTGTAGACCAATAATAATAGAGTCAAACCTTCCTTTGACTAGGGATTCAAATAAAAGGTGACTCGGAACACCCAAAAACTCAATTTCAAGTGGCGATTCTATAAACAAATTAATCCCTATTCAAGTTTGTCAGTTTAATTGAAAAAACTCTTTAACCTATAACAATCCATAACACATATATCTTTTTGGGGTAGAAAAAGGGTGTGACACTCACAAATGGCCAATGTTGTTAGCGTTCTATCCCTAAACTCGCCGGCCTTCGATGCTGCGGTAAGAGTTGTCGCATCCGATGGAGTAATTACCTTCACCCTGACTTGAAAAGGGGCGTTCTAACTCAAGTCGAGGAGAAATTAATTATTGATCTCCACTCCCGTCTTGGAAATAGGTATTATACTTTTTTTTTTAATCTTCGTTCTCTAAAATAAAAGAAAGAAAATTAATTTTGTTTTTCATACTAAAATCGAGGATTCAACTAGCTTTTGACGATTTTCACTACATTCAACTTGATTCTCTATCTATGTGCCCTTTATGCCTCGTCATTTCTAAGAACACTTGTTGAACTTTTTATACCAAATAAACAATAGTCTTATCATTCTTTTACATACATCAAGTAGTAGTATTTTTATCTAGAATTTCTTATTTTTGATTGATCATAGTTAAGCATTGTTATTTAGTTAAGCATTGTTATTTGCTTTTCTTTTTTCCCTTCCTTTCTCTCTATGTTGTATATTTTTCATGAACATGTTTTATGCCATAAGTTTCATTTCTAATTTTGTTAAATTTTTGTAATGATTGTTATGAGGTATTAACATATTGTATAGTATTAGGTGGTCCAAAATTACTGCAAGATTACCGGGAAGAACTGATAATGAAATTAAAAATCATTGGAATACTCATATCAAGAAAAAACTTCTCAAGATGGGAATAGATCCTATTACTCATGAACCGCTCAATAAGGAAACAAAGCCAAGTAATCAAAGTACCAAAACTGGTCATCAGCAGGTCCATGTAGTACTAGAGAATACAAATGTCACAGCACAGAGTACAAATGTCGTAGCTGAAAGTACAAATGTTACAAAAGCAGTCACCTCCTTAGAACTAGAGAACTCATCAATATCTTCATCTGATTTATCTTTCTCCCCAAATGAAAACTCTTCTTGCATTACTGATGAAACTCAGCTTGTTCTTGACACCTTTAATGAAGACGATACGCTGCTAGATACCCTACTGCATACTGATATTGCTCGTCTCGTTGACTCCCCATGGGAATTTTCAGCTTATGCTACTACTCAAAAGAAAAATTTTGATAATAAGAATTATAATTGGTTATTGGATTGTCAAGATTTTGGGATTCAAGACTGTGGCTTTGATAACTTCATCGTCGAAAATGGACATCTTCTTGAACACAACAGATGACATTGACAACAAAAAGTAGTTGCAGATTTTACAATAAGTATAACTAAACTTCAATCCCAAGCAAGTTCGAATCTACTGTATGAATTCTTACTATCTATATCGCTCCATTGAAGCATGTCTCAATCCCTGCAGATTTTCTCAGACGAAAAATCAATGGGACTAAAGAAAATCTAGCTAGAATTTACAACATAGTGATCTTTTTACATGCTTGTTTAATTGTTTACTAAGGTATCATGTCTAGAGTACGTACTACATAGTTAGATTTTGTTTATATTGTACAATATTTATAGAATATATTGTCAGAAGGGTAGAATGTCTATAGGTTACGAGTTCGAACCATAGAAACATCCATTAATACTTGTATTAGGGTAGACTATCTACATCACACTCCTTTTGATGCTGCCTTTTTCCGGATTCTATGTGAATACAAGATGCTTTGCGCACTGTGCTGCCTTTTATATTCACGGAAGGGTCCAAAGATAAAGTCTCGGATCAACCATGCACAAAAAATGAAAAATGAAATTGTATATAGCTAGTATGTAGTAGCAATAGTTAATAGGAATTACTCCCATGCCAATGATAACTTTGAGGCAAATTATAATGGAGTTCACGAGTATATATCAAGAAAACTTTGTAAATATATTGTATATATCTATGTTGAAATTAATAAAAGATAATAACACTTCTCTGTTATAAGAAAAATCAAATTATGGTGGATGTCTACTCTTCCTCCGTGATCTTCTCAAATGCTTAATGACATATTCAATGACATATTTTTCTTCACTTTTTATGCCTATATAAATGCCTTGTAATAGATAGAAAAATACACACAATTGAAGAAGAAAATCTCTTCCTTCCTCTATCTCCATTTCTTGTTCATGTTTTACTAAATTGTTTTTATTTCACAACAACATGTATTGTTCATGTTTTACTAAGTTGCTTTTATTTTATAACACGTTATCAGCACGAATTGCTTATTTCATGATCTTCTACGTCAAGACTATGTAAATTATAAGCAGACAATGAGATCAAGTACAATAAAAAATGTCTTGGATGATAATACAAAGATAAGTTTTACGTCCATCTAAACCCATTCATACTTTTATATCTTTGCATTAACTTTATGTGCAGTGTTTAGTAAAAAATATTTTTTTTCAATTGTATCCAGTGAAATAAAGAACTGGAAAGGTATGTCTTTATTTGCTACATTTCTTATAGGACAAAGATAATATTCCAACGTATATATATGTTCTGACCTTTTACATACTATGATAGATAATTATTAAGGTAATTTAGTAATAATATTTTTACCATAACATGATGTATTTCATTGAAAGCAAAATTGGCATATATCCTAACTAGCATTTTTGTTGCAGAGGAACTGTTTCAAGATTGAAATAGTTATATATGTCTTCTTGAAAGTTAATTTACTTATGCCTATAATTAAGAAGTAATAATATTTTAAAGGCTCGAGTGCGAGTCCTAGTGAATTTTGGCCTATTATGCCAAAGATTGGGGGTAAGACGATGGGTTCAAGTCCCAACGCACTATGTTGATGAAAAGACATTGGATTCAAGTTCCAGTACATTATGGCCTAGCATGCCTTTATATAGGTAAGGCATTGAGTTTGAGTCCTAATGCACCATATTGATAATAATAATAATAATAATAATAATAATAATAATAATAATAATAATAATAATAATAATAATAATAATAATAATAATAATAATAATAATAATAATAATAATAACTAAATAAAAAATAATATAATTTTCATGAAAAAGCATGAAGCTTGTCCCACTTGATTTTCTTCATTCTTGAAGTGAATGTGATAGCAGTGCATGATAAGTTTAAATAAAGACAAGTGGTTGACCAATGAATGTGAGCGTGCGAAAGGCCAAAATAATAATAGTTACCACTTTATTATGCATAATAATGTACTTGTACATAGTTGGATAAATACTACAACTCACCTCTAAGGGATGTTTGAGACAAAGAAAGATAATGAATATTATTGTGTAGTTACATGAATATATCATTGGTCGCATGCATATGATACGCCAAAAAATATTTTGTCATGCCTTATGAAAGTTATTAAAAGCAAAATTAAAGCAAGAAATTATTTTGCTTGTGACGATTTTGAACATGATAATTATTACGATATGATTCTCTTTGTGAAGGAGACATTCATTATATGGATGGTATGACAAAAGATCTTATAGTACAAAAGCAGTTAAGAGCTCTGAAAGAACTAATTTATTACTACCCGGATGAATAAAATTATTCATGACATTAATATTGTAGTAAGTCTCAAAAGAAATATTTTGATTTACAAATATATTAGCCAAGGTGGTTGGCATATTGAGACTATAAATGAAAAGAAGATTGAATATCTTTATATTACTATAATCATACCGGGTAAATATGAAAGGTTACCTAACTTTTCTTTTATTTGTACTACACAAGTATAAACATGATGATGCAATCACAAGCCACAAGTAAACTAGAGGTTTACTGAAATAAATATTAGTTGGCATGACCGGTTGACCATCTCGGTTCAATTATGATGCGAAAAAAATTAATTAAAAATTACATTGGCATATATTGAAGAAATATAAGATTCTTCAAGAATTCTCTTGTGCTGCTTATTCTCATGATATACTAGTTAAGGTTGGAATGAATCCCTTGATTTCTGGAACGAATAAATGGTGATAAATATATGGGCCCAGTCACCTTCCATGTGGACCGTTTACTATTATATTATTTTAATAGATGCATCTATTCTATGGTCACATGTGCATTTGTTATCAACTTGTAGTTTGGTTTTTGCAAGATTGATTGCTCAAATTATTAGAGCACAGTTCCAGAATATAAATTATGATGATTTATCATGATAATACTAGTTTAAATCCAAGTTGGTTTAGCAAAAATTGTATGCCTCAAATTATATCTAAATCATTGGTTATGAGAACAAAATTGCCAAAATAAAATTTGATATGTGATGTATTATTTAATATACAACAACACTTGTACGCATCTAGCCAAGTTATGATAAGTTCTCCCTATCACAATCGGTTCAGGGTCAGGAACCAAATAATTTCCATCTAGAAATATGAATGTGCTATATGATTTAATTGTTCCACCACAAAGCACAAAGATGGATCCCCAAATAAGGCTGTAAGCACGTAATATTTTACCCGCGTAACTTTTAAAAGTAATATTTCAAAAATATTTGTTTATTTTCATTTTTAATAGGATTTCAGTCAACTTTTATTTTTAACTTTAAAACATAAGTTTGAAAACACAAAAATAGTTCTATAACGTTTTTTTAGCTTATTAGTATTTTATAATATTTATAATATTTTAAAAACATATAAAAAAATATTTTTATTTTAATATATAATTCACTTTAATAATGTATTCTTATTAACTGAGATTAATTAGTATATTTTGGTAGTATTTTTTATTTTTTTTTATTCAATGAGAAATAGTTGAATTTGGACCAATTGGGAGCTCATTTTCGGATTTTAGTAGTCCAGCAAGACAAAGACCCATTCTTCCCATCAAACTTCTCCCTTAATCATAACTATTGATCTACTTTCATCCAAGGGTCAATATCACTCTCCACTACCATATAAAAACTAAATTAATACCCAAAAATCCTAAGTTGATTCTCCCACTTCAGCCACAAGAGACACGCACAAAAAAAGAGAAAAGAGAGACGAGGACACCCTTCGGGAGATCTCCAAAAAAGGAAAACCAGCCGCACACCTTAGCCATTTTTCCACAGCACCCCACCCCTAAACTTTTCCCCTTTCCGTTTCTTTGGAGTTTTGAGAAAGAAAACCAAAAATGAATAGTTTGCTTTGCTGGTAAATCTCCCGATTTCAAAAATGAAAAGAAAACATTCACCCCTTAGTTTAGTTCGCAGTTGATCTAGTCATCTCTAAGAAGAAAAATAAAAAAATGGAGTGTAGCATGAGGTGGCTGTATTTGGTTTAAGCTTAAGGAGTCCGACGTATTTCCGTCGCCGTTCGTGGTTCACGGTTCCAGCTCTCGTTGCCGTTTCTATTGTATGGTCCAGATCTGCTTCGCCAGAGTTCATTGTAATCAAACTCATATATTGAAGAAAGCTATTTAAAGGTCCCTCTCTTCTCTCTTCTTATTTTCACGCTTGCTTATATGTTGAATGATCTAAGAGCAAGATAAGTGCCTTGTGATTAGTTGTTAAATTAGGGTAGTCTTAAAAGCTCTTAAACCAAAGGTATTAGAATTTCTATTCTTATATCCATATATTATTTTACAGTTCTTCTGATACTTTGTAGTAGTATATTTTGAAAATTTAATTTATTTTGTTGGCATTCTTCCTTTTTAATAGTATATCAGTAGGTTATTTCCAACATGGTTTAAGGTTTTCTTTGGTTGTCACATTTAGGAAAAATATTTAATCTCATAGATTTTGCTTTTAATTCGTAACTCGCAGTATTATTTCCTTTAGTTTTTGGGATCTTTAGTTTACTTATTGAGATGATTTAAAATTTGTTAGTTTTGGCATGCTTAGACAGTTAATACTCATAAACCTACATAGCTTCTTTAGGCGTTATTAATAATAAATCATCGTAACTATGGGTACGGTTCCCCCGGCATAGTCATGATACATAATCCCAATTTGGGTGTGCATTTCATGTGACCCGACCATAACTTCAAATAATAATAATTAAAATAAACACGTTGTGAATCACGGATACATTTCACGAGGCGTGATTTGCGATGTGTACAAAGTAGCAGGTGCGCGATATCGCGACTTGTTCTAATAAATTCCGTGATTGTTTAAAATGATTAAAAGCGGTCAAAAAATAAAAACGCACAATAAGTTTTTAAACATGTAATAAATAAGATAATTAAGCTAAGTATTAATTGTTACGCGACCGTGCTAAAACCATGAAACTCGAGAATGCCTCACACCTTCTCCCTGGTTAACAGAATTCCTTACCCGATCTTCTGTGTTCGCGGACCATAAATAGTTCCTCGATTTGGGATTTAAAAATAAACCGGTGACTTGGGACACCATAAATTATTTCAAGTGGCGACTCTGAATTAAATAAATAATCCCATTTCGAACAATGTCACTTTAATTGAAAAAACTCCTTTATCTCCCTTTGGAAAAAAAAAGGAGGTGTGACAGCTCTGGCGACTCTGCTGGGGAGAAGAACCCAGAATCTCTGGTTCAGGGTACAAAATTCGAGCTTAGATGACTATTTTACTTGACTTTTGTTGATTGTCTGATATTACATATTTGGGCCTAATATGCTAATTACCGCTCATTTACCGCTTTGATATTGCCGTGAACTGTATATAAAACTGTTACGGCACCCTTCTTTTCTCTAAGTCTTCTAAATCTTTTGGGAAGCATGCGCTTCGCGTGGCTTCTTTTCTGTTAGAGTCATACCCCTAATTTTAGAACTAGAATCGGACAAGTTGCAAAGCCGGTGAAGCTTATGTATTCCCGGTACGCTGGCTCCCCCTCGACTCGAGTTGTCCACTCGGGTAAGCCTTGTCTAGAACTTCACACCGTAAGGTTTAAACTTAGAAGAACAAAGCCTTATGTCAGATCCCTAGTGGGAACGTTTGTTTGCATCACATGCATTTGACTTTGGGGACTCAACACAGGAGTTGGGTCCGTCTAGGACAGGTGTACCCAAATTAAAAAGACCATCCTGATGCATCTTACGTGCTACATGCGTAATTGTTTGTTTCGGCCTGCATGTTGACTGGCTTCTAGAATAGGAAAAAAAAATTTAAAAAAACGAAAAAAAGAGTGTGAGGTAGGTATTTGAAACATTTCGAAACTCTGTCGAAATTTTGAAAAAAGAGAGAAAAAATAAGCCAATATTTTCAAAAGTCAGTGTTTCTTCTGTTTCTCAAAACTGCCGAACTACGCGGGTCTGATTCTCACCGGATGTGAGATACGTAGGCAAACTTCATCGGTTCCGGCCCACAATTTTTAAAAATCTAAAAATATTTTTCTTTACCTCCTTCTTTAGAAAAGTCTTTCTTTGAGACCCCAATTATTTTTCTTTTTTAAATAAAATCCAAAAATATTTTCGTTTAATTCCTTCTTTAGAAGTCTTTCCTTCGAAAATTCTAAATACAAAAAAAAATTAAAATCAAAAATATTTTCTTCCTTTATAGAAGTCTTTCATTCAAAAAATAAATTCAATCAAAATTCAAAAATATATTTTTTTTTCTTTTTTGGAAGTCTTTCTCCCAAAAATCCAAAAAAATAAAAAATAAATCGAAATTCAAAAATATTTTCTTTCTTCTTTATAAGTCTTTCTTTTGGAAATTAAAAAAAATTCAAAATCCAAAAAAAGAAGAAGAGAAAGTTAGTTTATTTCCTTATTCTTGATCTTCCCGAACTACCCATACCTGATTTTCGTTTTTCGAGGCGGGATACGTAGGCTGCCCACATAGGGTCCGGGAGACGCACTTCCTAGTTTGAGTTATTCAGTTTCTAGGAGATGCACTTCCTAGTTCAAGTTTCCCCCCTAGGAGACGCACTTCATAGTATGGGTCTTTCAGATTATTCTTTTAGGAGACACACTTCCTAAATTTAGATTTCAATTTTGGGAGACGCACTTCCTAGTTTGGGTAGTTTGAGTTCATCCCTAGGAGACGCACTTTCTAGTCTAGGTCTTTCAAGTCATTCTTTTAGGAGACGCACTTCCTAAATTGAGATTTCACTTCTAGGAGACGCACTTCCTAATTTGGGTAGTTTGAGTTCATCCTTAGGAGACACACTTCCTAATTTGGATCATTCAAGTTTCACCCCTAGGAGACACACTTCCTAGTCTGGGTCTTTTAGGTCATTCTTTTAGGAGACGCACTTCCTAAATTGATATTTCACTTCTAGGAGACGCACTTCCTAGTTTGGGTAGTTTGAGTTCATCCTTAGGAGACGCACTTCCTAGTTTGGATCATTCAAGTGTCACCCCTAGGAGATGCACTTCCTAGTTTGGGTCATTCAGGTTTTATTTTTAGTAGACGCATTTGCTAGTCAAACTTTTCTTGGTTTTACTCACAGTAGACGCACATCCTAGTCAAGTCTTTAGTTCTAGTCTCATCATTGCATCCTTCATCGATAGCATAAGTGATTTACAGTTTTGCTAACAACTCACAAATCTTCCTAGTGCAAACTGGGGCAGAAAATTTTATTTGTTTTGAATGATTTTAGGTTCAAGTCAGAAGTACCAGGAGCCCGCCTGAAGAACATGGTCAACTTTTAGTTTTCAAGTTACAAGTCAGTAGCAGGCACCCACCTGGAGAATGAGGGAATTCATTTTAAGTTCAAGTCATTAGCACACCTAGAGAATGAGGGAATTTATTTCAAGTTTTAAGTTAGCATGCGCCCACCCGAAGAATGAGGGAATTCATTTTAAGTTTTAAGTCATCAGGCGTCCACCTGGAGAATGAGGGAATTCATTTCAAGTTTTAAGTCATCAGGCGCCCACCTGAAGAACGAGGGAATTTATTTCAAGTTTTAAGTCAGCAGACACCCACCCGGAGAATAAGAGAATTTATTTTAAGTTCAAGTCAGTCGCAGGCGCCCACCTGGAGAATAAGGGAATTTATTTCAAGTTCAAGTCAGTAGCAGGCACCCACCTGGAGAATGAGGGAATTTATTTCAAGTCTTAAGTCATCAGGCGCCCACCCGGAGAACGAGGGAATTCATTTCAAGTTTAAGTCATCAGGTGCCCACTTGGAGATCGAGGGAATTTATTTCAAGTTTTAAGTCATCAGGCGCCCACCTGGAGAACGAGGGAATTTATTTCAGGTTTTAAGTCATCAGGCGCCCACCTGAAGAATGAGAAAATTTATTTCAAGTTCAAGGCATTTGCAGGCATCCACCTGGAGAATGAGGGAACTCATTTTAAGTTTCAAGTAATTACCAGGCGCCCACCTGGAGAACGAGGAATTCATTTCAAGTTCAAGTCAGTCACAGGCGCCCACCTAGAGAACGAGGGAAGTCATTTCAGAATTCACTTAAAGTTCGAGTTAGAGGCACCAGGAGCCCGCCTGAAGAACAGGGTCAGCTTTCAATTTTCAAGTTCGAGTTAGAGGCAGCAGGAGCCCGCCTGAAGAACATGGTCAATTTTCAGTTTACAAGTTCAAGTTAGAGAGGCATCAAGAGCCCGCCTGAAGAACATGGTCAACTTTTAATTTTTAAGTTCAAGTTAGAGAGGCATCAGGAGCCCGCCTGAAGAACAGGGTCAACTTTCAATTTTCAAGTTCAAGTTAGAGAAGCATCAAGAGCCTGCCTGAAGAACATGGTCAATTTTCAGTTTACAAGTTCAAGTTAGAGAGGCATTTGGATCCCGCTTGAAGAACAGGGTCAACTTTCAGTTTTCAAGTTCAAGTAGAGACAGCAGGATCTCGCCTGAAAAATAGGGGCAATCTCCAGTTTTCAATTCAAATCAGAAGTAGCGCGAGCTGCCTGAAGAACAAGGTTTGCAAGCTCAAGTCTACTGCAAGTTCAAGTTTATTTCAAGTGCAAGCAGCAGGGTGCCCGCCTGAAGAATAGGGTCAACTTCCAGCTTTCTTCAAATTCAAGTAAGCAGGATGCCCACCTGAAGAATGGGGTGAATTTTCAGTTTCATATTGAAGGATCAAGTGGAGATTCAAGGAAGATTCAAGAGAAGAAGTAGATAGGATCTTGTATTTTTCTTTTATTTTTGTTGTAATTTTTGCTTTCAATTCATGATGTAATGACAGGGACCACGGACTGGAACCTCGACGGAACCTCACTCGACTCTCTCATCATTTTCACATACTCTATCACTTCATTAACTTCTGAACTACACGTGGCCTGAATCCCACCCTTCTCCGTATCCCAACAACCCAAACGCACTCATGTAGATACACGAGAGAGAACAGAAGATCAGAGGCAGAAAACGGACACCCCCTCACAAAACCCTATCCGCCGATTTCTTCTTATCCATTCCGTCTGAGCAGCTACCCCCTCCCTCACCTCAGTCTCAGCAAAGGGACCGAAAGCGCACACACACATACACACAAAGACAGACATGTTCATAGTTTCATTCTCTCCTCGGCTTTGCTATCCGAAGTTCCATTTCGACATTCCCTTCTAAGCTTCCTTTTTGCGTCACTCAATTGAAATCTGAAGGTTCTAAAAAGTTTTTGAGTGTTTCAGATACGGATCTGTGTATGCGTGCTCGCTTTGAAGTTAATCTCGCTGCGTTTTCATTGTTGATGTGCTGTTTCTGTTTCTGTTGCTGGATTTACCCCTATATTTCAGACCTCATTTGGTCATTTTCTGTCGATTTCTTGTTTGAGGTACGCCATACTCATATATGATCCTTTGTCGAATTCATAATTGAAATCTGGGTTTATTCGTGTTACATGTTTGTTTTGAATTCACGGAGCCATCATGTTTAGCTATTAAATTTGTTTATTGGTTTTTTTTTCTGTTTGGTGTTTACTACTACCTGTGTGTTTGAAAAGCCAATTGTTTGTAATTTCAATTGTTGAATTTATGATATCTGGGTTCAAATTTGCTTAAAGCAGTGTTACTATTCTGATAGTTTATTTATATCACATGTAAGATTTATGGCTCAATTTGTTTTGGACTATATGAATATAGGCAACTGGTCTTTGGCATTTTAAGAATCCTGAGCCCAAAGTTAATTTCTGTTGCATTGGTACATGATAAAAGAGTTCTTTTTGTATATTAAAATGGAGAATATGTCGAATATTAGTTGTAGATTTCTGGCGAAACTAAATGACTATTGTGATGAATGCACTGGTTGTGATTTTCCTTTTTCTAATATCAAAATATCTGAATGGGATTGTGATAATGTATGCAAAGGTATTAAATCCGCAAAATTGAGATGCTGGTGCTCTGCTTTCAGGCACCGCTTTGAATCGGCCCATATTGGAGACTAATAATGATTAAGTCGAACACTGATTTTAGTTCAAATTAGATTATGTGAATAAAATCAAACGTAGAAAGAAATAATCATGAATATCGTAGCTTGCTTTAGACATGATTAATAAATCATCGTGACTATGAGTATGGTTCTCGTGGCATGGTCACGATACATAAATCTCATTCAGGTGTGCATTTCATGTGACCCGACCATAATTTCTAATAATAATAAAAAATAAACGTGTTGTAAGTCACGGGTGTGTTTCACGTGACGCGATTCACAATGTGTACAAAAACAAACGAGTGTGTGACATCGCCACTTGTTCAAACGAATTTCATAAATACTAAAAGCTGTTTTAAAAGTAAAAAAAATGCACAATAGGTTTAAACATGTAATAAATCAGATAATTAAGCTAAGTATTAATTGTTAAGCGAACGTGCTAAAACCATGGAACTCGGGAGTGCCTCACACCTTCTCCCTGGTTAACAAAATTTCTTACCCGGTCTTCTGTGTTTGCGGACCATAAATAGAGTCAATTCCTCGATTTGGGATTTAAAAATAAACCGGTGACTTGGGACACCATAAATTATTTCAAGTGGCGACTCTGAATTAAATAAATAATCCCATTTCGAATAATGTCACTTTAATTGGAAAAACTCCCCTATCTCCCTTCGGGAAAAAAGGAGGTGTGACAGCTCTGGTGACTCTGCTGGGGAGAAGAACCCAGAATCTCTGGTTCAGGGTTCAGAATTCGAGCTTAGATGACTGTTATACTTGACTTTTGTTGATTGTCTGATATTACATGTTTGGGCCTAATGTGCTAATTACCGCTCATTTACCGCTTTGATATTGTCGTGAACTGTATATAAAATTGTTACGACACCCTTCTTCTCTCTAAGTCTTCTAAATCTTTTGGGAAGCGTGCGCTTCGCGTGGCTTCTTTTTTGTTAGAGTCATACCCCTAATTTTAGAACGAGGATCAGACAAGTTGCAAAGTCGGTGAAGCTTCTGTATTCCCGGTACGTTGCCCCCCCTCGACTCGAGTTGTCCACTCGGGTAAGCCTTGTCTAGAACTCCACACCGTGAGGTTTAAACTTAGAAGAACAAAGCCTCATGTCGGATCCCTAGTTGGAACGTTTGTTTGCATCACATGCATTTGACTTTGGGGAGTTAACATAGGGGTTGGGTCCGTCTAGGACAGGTGTACCCAAATTAAAAAGTCTATCCTGATGCATCTTATGTGTTACATACGCAATTGTTTGTTTCGGCTTGCATGTTGACTGGCTTCTAGAATAGGAAAAGAAAATTAAAAAAAACAAAAAAAAAGAGTGCGAGGTAGGTATTTGAAACATTTCAAAACTCTGCCGAAATTTTGAAAAAAAGAGAGAAAATAAGCCAATAATTTCAAAAGTCAGTGTTTCCTCTGTTTCGTCAAAACTGCCGAACTACGCGGGTCTGATTCTCACCAGATGTGAGATACGTAGGCAAACTTCATCGGTTCCGTCCCATAATTTTTAAAAATCTAAAAATATTTTCCTTTACTTCCTTCTTTAGAAAAGTCTTTCTTTGAGACCCCAATTATTTTTTTAAAAAAAATAAAATTCAAAAATATTTTCTTTTAATTCCTTCTTTAGAAGTCTTCCTTAGAAAATTCTAAATACAAAAAAAAAGAAAATTAAAATCAAAAATATTTTCTTCCTTTATAGAAGTCTTTCATTCAAAATTCAAAAAATTATTTTTTTAGAGATCTCTTGAAGGATGTCCTCGTCTCTCCCTTTTTGACTCGTTTCCCTTTTTTGGAGATCTCCTGAAGGGTGTCCTCGTCTCTCTTTTCTCTGTTTTTTATGCGTGCATCTTGTGGCTCAAGTGGGGGAATTAGCTTAGGATTTTTGGGTGTTAATTTAATTTTTATATGGTAGTGGGGAGTGATTATTGGCCCTTGGATGAAATTAGATCAAGGAGGGGTTTGATGAGTGAGAAAAGGGTTTAGGCTAGAAAGGATTGGGAAGAATGGGTCTTTGTCTTGCTGGGCTACTAAAATCCGAAAATGAGCTCCCAATTGGCCCAAATTCAATTCTTTCTCATTGAATAAAAATAAAAATAAAAATACTATCAAAATATACTAATTAATCTTAGTTAATAAGAATACATTATTAAAGTGAATTATATATTAAAATAAAAATATTTTTTTATATGTTTTTAAAAATGTTATAAATATTATAAAATACTAATAAGCTAAAAAAATATTATAAAACTATTTTTGTGTTTTCAAACTTATGTTTTAAAGTTAAAACTAAAAGTTGTCTAAAATCCTATTAAAAATAAAAATAAATAAATATTTTTGAAATACTACTTTTAAAAGTTGCGTGGGTAAAAAATTATGTGCTTACAGTTGCCCCTCTTTGCTTGAAAATACGAAGAGTTTTCGGAGCAAAGAACAATATCATGATACATAATCTCAATTCGGGTGTGCATTTCATGTGACCCGACCATAACTTCAAACAATAATAATTAAAATAAATACGTTGTGAATCACGGATATATTTTACGTGGCGTGATTTGCGATGTGTACAAAGTAGCAGGTGCGCGACATCGCGACTTGTTCTAATAAATTCCGTAATTATTTAAAATGATTAAAAGCGGTCAAAAAATAAAAATGCACAATAGGTTTTTAAACATATAATAAATAAGATAATTAAGCTAAGTATTAATTGTTAAGCGACCGTGCTAAAATCATGGAACTCGAGAGTGCCTCACACCTTCTCCCTGGTTAACAGAATTTCTTACCCGGTCTTCTGTGTTTGCGGACCATAAATAGAGTCAATTTTCTCGATTTGGGATTTAAAAATAAACTGGTAACTTGGGACACCATAAATTATTCCAAGTGGCGACTCTGAATTAAATAAATAATCCTATTTCGAACAATGTCACTTTAATTGGAAAAACTCCCGTATCTCCTTTCGGAAAAAAAGAGGTGTGACAAAGGCTAGGGATATGTGTTGGTGATCCCAACAATAGGGGAAGAAAATGGGCAGCTGAAAAAGTAATGCATGTAATGAATTATTATTTTTATATCGAGATCCTCGTACGAAAAAATGTGAACTTGAAATTCGAGTGATAATTCATTTACAAAATATTGCCAGGTGTATTTGCTGACCCAAAGATAAATGTCATATTCAATTGCTAATACTCCAAATAAAATAAAGTTTATAATGAATAGAGTCCATGGCATGCATAAAGCATAATAGACTAATCGGTTCCAAAGATAAAACTCCTTGAAGAAGGAGAGGAGCAAATGTTCAAGATGGTCATAATAAGGAGGCAAGTGCTCTAGAAGAGCACCACGACATAACACTTCATAAGACCTCATGGGAGAGGCTCAGGTACCTGAAAATAATAAGATAAAGAGATCTCAATAAGTTATGTCTTTATTGGGTAATAGTAGAACCGATATAAAATGATCGTCGACGATATTGTTAATATAATCTAGCGCTCAATATTATTAATATTGACGAGGATCTTGAGCTCAAATATGTCATGAAATTTGGACAGATAAATGATTGGTCAAATGAAAAATACGCAATAAAAATTGATTTCACATGAAAAATATGAAGTTGTACGGATAGTCCCAACACCTAAAAGTATAAAGCCAGTGGAGGTATAAATGTGTTCTTGTGCGAAAAAAAAGGTCAAGTCGATAGACATAAAGACGACTTGTGTCACAAGAAAATTTGTAAATATCCTAGCATTGATTATATGGAGACATGTTCTCCTGTGGTGGATGTCGCCATTTTAGGTTTTAATCTGGCAATACAAGAAAAACATAATATGCGTATAATGAAAATCATTGAAGGATTTAAATTGTTTTGAAGCATATTAAGGTTTCCAAGAAATTTATTAAATAAAGCTTCAAAAATCCTTATACGGATTGAAACAATCACGGCGCATGTGATATAATCGCCTGAGTGAGTACCTGTTGAAAGAAGGGTACATGAATGATTCAATTTGTCCTTCTGTCTTTATAAAACGATCTGGATCTAAATTTGTTATAAACACCATGTATGTTGATTATTTAAATATCATTAGAACTCATAGGGAGCTTCCTAAAGCAGTAGAGCTTCCTAAAGTAGTAGACTATTTAAAGAAAGAATTTGAAATGAAAGATCTTGGAAAGACAAAATTTTATCTTGGTCTACAAATTGAGTATATGAAAGATGAAATTTTTGTCCATTAATCAACATACACTAAAATGATTTTAAAGCGATTTTATATATATAAAGCACATCCATTCCGACCTCATAAAAATAATGAAGAGCTTCTTGGTCCCGACGTACCATATTTTAGTGCAATTGGTGCACTAATGTATCTTTATAACATTACAAGGTCTGACATAACTTTTTCAGTTAATGTCTTAACAAGATATAGCTCTGATCCTACAAAGAGACATTGGAATGGAATCAAACACATATTGTGGTATCTAAAAGGGACTACTGGTATGGGATTATTTTATGAAAATAATTGCAGTCCTGATCTTGTTGGTTATGCCGATGCTGGATATTTATATGACCCACAAAAGGTTCGATCTCAAACATGCTATATGTTTAAATATGGAGTCACTGCCATATCTTGGCGATCGACTAAGCAATCAATTGTGGCTACTTCATCTAATCATGCTGAGATAATTGCTATTTATGAAGCAAGTCGAGAATGTGTATGGTTGAGGTCTATAATACACCTTATTCGAGACAAATGTGGTTTGAAGTGTGATAAACTACCCACAATTTTGTATGAAGACAATGCAGCATGCATAGCCTAGTTGAAGGGAGGATTCATAAAAGGGGATAGGACAAAGCACATTTCACCCAAGTTATTTTTCACACATGATCTTCAAAAGAATGGTGATATCAATGTGCAACTGATCCGTTCAAGTGATAATATGGCTCATTTGTTCACCAAATCTCTACCGACGTCAACCTTCAAGAAACTAGTGTACAAGATTGGGATGCGAAGGCTCAAGGATGTGAATTGAAGATCTCATCAGGGGGAGTTAATACGCATTGTACTCTTTTTTCCTTACAAGGTTTTGTCCCACTGGATTTTCCTTGCAAGGTTTTTAACGAGGCAACCAAAAGGCGTATTTCTAAACAGGCGTATTAAAAACCAAAAGGTTTTTAATAAGGTTTTAACGAGACACATTATCTATGAACATCCAAGGGGGAGTGTTATAAGAAAAATCAAATTCTGGTGGATGTCTACTCTTCCTCCATGATCTTCTCAAATGCTTAATGACTTATTCAATGACATATTTCTATGCTTAATGACATATTCAATGAGATATTTTTCTTTACTTTTTATGCCTATATAAATGCCTTGTAATAGATAGGAAAATACACACAATTGAAGAAGAAAATCTCTTCCTTCTCTCTATCTCCATTTCTTGTTCATGATTTACTAAATTGATTTTATTTCATAACAACATATCTGGTTCATGTTTTACTAAGTTGCTTTTATTTTATAACATTCTCTTGTTTACCACTTTCATTTTCTCAATTATTTATTTTTTGTACAGAGTTCACCTTTTTTTATGTATATATGACAGTGAAGTGTTAACCTTACGCTAGTGAATTCGTTCAACATGTAACCAATTTATCTGAACTTTTTATAATTAAGGAAATATTTTGCGATAGAAAATTCTATTTTTTGCGATAGCCAAGTACTTAAACCCATCATATTCCATCTAACGCAAATTAAGATTTACTTTAATAAAATGACTTCATTGTACATCATAGCAAATTTAGTACCTTAGTTATAACATGCACTAACCCCATTTGTGTAATACTAGCTTTAATATACGTGCGTTGCACGCGAACTTTACATATGTCAATAAAAGTATATAGAATATAGATTTAAAAAGAATTATGAATATAAACTTGAACTCATAATAAGGATTAAACAAGATTAGGAAAATTTAATCTTTAACTTAATTCTCGGACTAAAATAAAATAATAACTAAATTGCTTTCAACTATTGTAAACCGTGTTCATAACCTAAATATTCAGTAGTATTTTTCTATAATTTATAAATGTTTATTAACCTTGCTTGATGGTGTCTAATAACTATGAAGGGAATTTCTGTAACGATCCGACCGGCCGTTTTAAGCATTTATACTCCTTTCAACTATTTGAAGTATTGAATAACTTCTACGAAATATTATGACTTGTGTAAATTATCAGTTTTGGTTTTAAGGTACTTTGGAGTTAGCTTGCAAGAATGAATTTCATGTTGGAAGCTTAAGTTGAAATAGTTGACCGGATGTCGACTTATATGTAAACGACCTCAAAATGGAGTTTTGATAATTCCAATAGCTCCGTATGGTGATTTTGGACTTAGGAGCGTATCCAAAAAATTATTTGGAGGTACGTAATGGAATTTGGCTTGAAATGCCGAAAGTCGAATTTTTGGAAAGTTTGACCGGGGGTTGACTTTTTGATATCGAGGTCGGAATCCGATTATGAAAATTGGAATAACTTCATTATGTCATTTATGACTTGTGTGCAAAATTAGAGGTCAATCGGACTTGATTCGATAGGTTTCGGCATCGAATTTAGAAGCTAGACATTTCACAAGACTAAAATTCAAGTGAGTTTGCATAAGACTTAATTTTAAATGGGTATAACTATTATGATACTAAGTATTATATGGTTTATTACCTATCAAAAGAAAGATCTTTGAGTCTAGTTTCTAACGCTTCAAACCGTTCGTCATTTGGACATTTTCACAAAACGTTATGACCAAATTACCAAAGGCTGGAAAAATATAATTCTGCGACCAATTATGCGATCGCAAAACAGTTATGCGATCGCAAAATAGTTATGGGATTGCAAAACTGCTTCTGCGATCGCAAAACAGGTCACAGAATGGACCAGAAGAGCCCAGTTTTGGGCGCCGATTTTGCGATCAGCTTTGCAGCCCGCATACCCTTTCTGCGGTCCATTATGCGATCGCATACCTGCTTTCGGAGGGTTAATTTTTTTATTTTCATAACCCGACCCTATTTTGATAAATAGGCTTTGGGACTCATTTTGGAGCAAAAATCTGATATTTTTAGAGAGAAGGGAGAGTGTTCTAGAGAGAGGAAGAAGCTCAAGTGCTTTGTTCATCAAGATCTTGTTCAAGCTTTGAAATCCAACAAGGAAATATCACAACATCTTCACCCAAGAGGTAAGGTTCTAACCCCTAGTCTTCAATTTCGAGTTTGGGTAAATATGGGTGATTAAGAGTATAATTCTTGGGTATAATAGTATCATTTATACATATCAATAAGATTTATGAAAAGATTGTTGAGTTCAAATGGGTATAGATTGGGTTGAAAATGGTAGAAATCTTCAAAGACTTTAATTGAAGATTTGAGGGTCGAGTTGATGTCGGAATTTGGTGAAATTTGTATGGTTGGACTCGTGGTTGGATTAGCGTTCATATTTTGTAACTTTTGTCTGGTTTCGAGATGTGAGACCCACAGACGATTTTTGAGTTAATTTCGGATTTTATTGAAAAAATTAGTATTTTCTTATAGAATTAATTACAATAATTGGTATTGATTGAATCGAATTAATTGTGGCTAGATACGAGGCTTTTGGAGACCAATTCTCATGGCAAGGGCATATCAGAATAAATAAATACACGGGATGAGGTAAGTAACAGTTTTAAATCTGATCCTGAGGGTATTAAACCCCTAATTTTGGTATCATGTGATTATTTTGGAGGTGACGCACATGCTAGGTGACGAGCGTGTGGGCGTGCACCGAGTGGATTGTGACTTGGTCCGTCCTGGGAAATTGTAAAGTTGAATAATTTGTTGCTAGCTATATGCCCTCTATGTGTTGATAAAATTTGACTGTAAATCATGTTAGAAATCATGCTTAGACTATGTGATAGTACTGTTAGGACACACAGAGGTCGTGTACTTGTTAAATTATCTGCTAAATGCTATATTTACTCAGTCTCAATTTTTACTTGCACATTTTATCTCAGTCTCTGCTATTATTATTGATACATCATATCATTGTTATTTGGGCTGATTCATGATTATTGAGAGCCCGAGAGACTGGAGAGATTTATGACTGAGGGAGCCCGATGGCCTGATTGTGAGGATAATTTATGGATCGGGGCTGCCCGCCTGCAGCAAGCCTTATTGGCTTATTATTGTACGTGAGTTGGTCGTGCAGCACGTGAGTTGGACGTGCGGATCCTTATATTATTATTGCACGTGGGTTGGCCGTACAACACACGTGAGTTAGCCGTGCAGATCTAGATATTTATATTTTTGCACGTGAGTTATCCGTGCTTATAGCGCTTGGGCTGTAGGAGCCCCTCATGAATCTGTACACCCCCAGTGAGCGCGGGTACCCATTGAGAGTGAGTGATGAGGGCTGGGAGCCCAGGTAGTGATGAGAACTGGGAGCCCATTGAGTGATGAGGGCTGGGAGCCCAGTGAGTGATTGTTGTCTTAAGAGGTTGTACTTGATTTTCATTTGTTGTTGCACTTAGTTGCTATCTGTCATTGTTGTGAAATCTCTGAAAGATTGTTGATATACGGATGGCATGAACATGAACTGTATAAAAATTGATTTGACATTAAACTGCCAGATTTGATAGCATGTCTATTCTTTTGCTGGAATTACTGGAAATGAACCATAACTGTGTAGCTCGTTACTATCTTCAGTTCCTTATTTATTATTGTTACTTGCTGAGTTGGTTGTACTCATACTACACCCTGCACTTCGTGTGCAGATCCAGGTGTTCCCGGATATAGCGGGTGTTAATTCTTCCGTATATCTGATTTTTCGGAGATTTAGAGGTAGCTACCGTGTTTCGCAGACCTTGTCTCTCCTTCCCCGTCTCTATATTACTGTATTTTGGTCTTAGACTATTATAGACCGTATTTTCTAGACTTGTACTCATATTAGATGCTCATGTACTTAGTGACACCAGGTTTTAGGGAGTATTTGTATTGTATTTAAATATTATATTTTCAATCTTGAGAGAAATTGTGATTTATTGAGATTTTCGGCTTGCCTAGTATTGAGATAGGCGCCATCACGACGGGTGAGATTTTGGATCGTGATAAGTTGGTATCAGAGCTCTAGGTAACATAGGTCTCACGAGTCTTGAGCATGTTTAGTAGAGTCTTGTGGATCGGTATGGAGACGTCTGTACTTATCTTCGAGAGGTTGCCGAACCCTTAGGAAAATTTCACTTTCTTGTATTCTATCATGCAGAATTGAATTATCTTGAAACATAACTCTTTGAATTCCTTCCACACATTCATATGCACATATCGCTCGATATCAGCTGTGCATCACGACTTGTTATTTCATTAACGAGGTTCGAAATGTGTATTCTGTGTTTTGGTGATGGGCCAGTATGGAGAACTTGAGGCCAGGATTAGACCGCAGCTTAGGCTCGGTAGTTTCAATTTTATGAACTTGTACAATTGGACTCATATGTCCGGTGGTAGTGTCCCTATGAGTGGAATTTGTAGCTCGATGAATGGCTGGATGACCATATGATGATTTTATTGTGACCACGGGATGTATTCAGATGGTTAAGGGATGTAAAAAGGACTATTGGTATTTTCTCTCTCGATTTGACATAGAGTCTCGAGTTATTAATGTGTTGAAGAATCTTTTTTGTGGTGTAATTGTGGAACAAATTGAATTTTCGTGTCTTGTTGATGAATTCAAACTCATGAAGGTTAAGTGATTATGTAGGAGTTGTGGGAGTAAAAAGGGTATAGAAAGATGCCAGTTTGAGGCTAAACTTATCACCTGCGGAATAAACTACAGAGGTGTGATCTTTATAATGTTGTGTGGAGAATCTTCTTTTCTACCAGTAGGGCAGATGTATTAGGATTTAAATTTGAATCTGGTTGAGAAAGTTGACTTGACTGTCACGAGAATAAATGCGAACTTAACGGATGCTTGAGGTAATTATAGTTGGTGTGACTTGATCTTGAGAAGAATTTTCGTTGAACTGACTGTAGTATTATGGCAGTATTAAAGTATGGGTATTGTGAGTTATGAAGTGTTTTAGTCTATGGCTTTGAGACAAGTAGGGGAGCCTGCTATTGACAATTCAATTCATAGTTTTGTGTCAAATATTTTTTGTTTTGGTCTGAAGTATACTTAGGAATCAGTGATGACTTGCAGAGGTGGAGTTCGAGAATGAGTCGAGTAAGGAAATTTCTAGATACGGGTTATATTGCGCTTTATGAGTATATGAAAATCGTGGGATGAGTGAGTTGTTATTTGTGAATGATGTAGTACGCACGGAGTATGAATTTGATAGGTGGTATTAAAGTAGAGTTACTCCTTTGAGTGTTGTTGTGCTAATGGGGAACATGTCTTTTGGCCCATTTGGGCGGTATAATGTGGATTTGAACAAAGGGGGTGACTCTCGAGAAAGTTCCAATGGATTCATGATTAATATGTAACAATTGAGAATTTTTGGCGAATTTGTTTATGGATAAAATATGAGATTTAAGTTGGATGGTGTCGAAATTTGTGCCATTTTTGTATATCATTAGGGATTTTATATTTCGGTATCAGGAAGGTGAACGAAACTGCCTTAGACTCAAATAAGGTATTTTTAGAGTGGGTGTTTCGGTTGTGGTATTTATAAGGGTAATTATGATGTGGAGAGACTCTATATATGTTTTGGTGGCAATATTCTTGGGTTTTGGTGACCTACGTGGTTTGGTCAAGTTAGAGGAATTTAGTTCTAATATCTTACTTATGTGCAGATGGATTTCAAAGTGTTCATGACGGTTTGAACCGGATAGTTTCTACTGGCATGGGAAATATGTTGTATATTGTGATTTCCTCCTGGAAGGAAGCGAGAGAAAGGTTTCTAACTAACCGGGTATGTAATTTGCCGGTGACTCAGAGTTGATAATGAGATTCTTGTGCCTTTCACATGGTAGATGTGGTGTGTTGTACGGGATTTAGATTCACACGCATAAGGTGGAAGTTCATTCTTGAAAGAAAAATCATGAATTTTGGACAGAATGGTCAGTTTCAGCTATTTAGAGGATGTTATAACTGCTCGAGGATCCCTGAGAAGGGTGCGCATTTCAGAAGACGCGTTATGTTTTGACATACGGATGTTCATCGATATTGTGGTACCCACCTGGGTTATAGACTGATAATATTCAAATTATTTCTATGTGGCACGAAAGAATTATGAAAGTATTCCTCATGGGAAGATCGTGAAAAGAAGACGTATTAGTCATTCTAGTGCTGGAGTTGGGATCAGTTACGGTGATTCATGTGTTTGATGAATTTGGAAACTGGGAGTTCTCAGAAGTATATTATTTCAGGTTGCGGCCTGTTTGAGGTGAGCATTTTAACTTTTACTCAGTGGAGGCACTAGTTGCGTTAATTAATTGTGCTACGCACTATAAGTGTGCATAGGCGGGCACCAGGGCAAGTACTCATACTCGAAGAATGCTTAGGCTATGATATGCCTAGAGTTGTATGTTGAGCGTAAAGTTATAACGTTTCTCGTGTTCGTACCTTTGTTGAGAACTATCTGGGATACATTTGAGGTTTAAAAAAGGTTAATTCCCCTAAATAAATAGGGTAGTTATTATTTTTGCGTTAACTTGCCAATTTGAAGTGTGACACCAGACTTTGCACATGCTTACACTATGGTATGTTATTTATACCTGTCCAGGAGCATGTGAATATTATTTCATTTATCACATACATGTGTATTTATTTGATTGCTCCTCTATGATATTCTTGGACTGGAGGCCTGTGACCATGCCTGGCGGATCCATATACTGATGTTTTTGGCACGTGAGTTATCCGTGCGGGTTCAGATATTGATATGATATCACGTGAGCTGTCCGTGCAAGTGATGTTAATGTGAGCTCTAAAAGAGCTGGTTACTGTTATTAAACTTGTCTGTATCGGTTGTACAATATATAATGAGATTATAGCATTATAGTTGTGGTGGTTCTTGTTGAACTTACAATACTGTTCTCTACTTTGAGGCATTTTCCATTTTTGGGTACAAAGTTGCGCAGTTGTGGATTGCGTTGCATTGGTGTGGAATGTCAATAGGATAGTTGTGTTTTATAATATAAGGTTATTGGACCTAGAATGGATACTATCAGGTTAGATTCCGGTATATTGGGAGGATAATATTGAAGGTCGGCATAGAAAGTGATTTTATCTGGGATTATAGTTATGGCCGGATACAACTTGTTCATACTCATACAGTGTGTAGATGTGAGATTCGGGTATGGAAAAGAATTTTGGATGTTAGAAATTTGGCTCCATGGTTTTTGAGCTAAGGTTAAATTAATGATTTTTAGTTATGTTGTGTGGTCAGGCCTATATAGAATATGGTGACGTGCGATCACCCCCGGGTACGTGTGTAGTAAGATGGAATAGTGATGTGGTGGCTTGGAAACAACTCTTGGCACGTTCGAGGACGAATGTATGTTTAAGTGGGGAAGATTGTAACGACCCGACCGACCGTTTTAAGCATTTACGCTCCTTTCAACTATTTGAAGTATTGAATAACTTCCTACGAAGTATTATGACTTGTGTAAATTATCAGTTTTGATTTTAAGGTACTTCGGAGTTAGCTTGGAAGCTTAAGTTGAAATAGTTGACCGGATGTTGACTTATATATAAACGACCTAGGAATGGAGTTTTGATAATTCTAATAGCTCCATATGGTTATTTTGAACTTAGGAGTGTGTCCGAAAAATTATTTGGAGGTACGTAGTGAAATTTATCTTGAAATGCCGAAAGTTAAATTTTTAGAAAGTTTGACCGGGGGGGGGGGGTTGATTTTTTAATGTCAGAATCCAGTTTCGAAAATGTTCATAGCTCCGTTATGTCATTTATGACTTGTGTGCAAAAATTTGAGGTCAATCGGACTTGATTCGATAGGTTTCGGCATCGAATGTAGAAGTTGGAAATTTCATAATAGACTAAGGTTTCAAGTGAGTTCGCGCAAGACCTAACTTCAAATGAGTATAACTATCATGATACTAAGTGTTATATGGTGTATTACCTATCAAATGAAAGATCTTTGAGTCTAGTTACTAACGCTTCAAACCGTTCGTCATTTGGACATTCCTACAAGAGTTATGACCAAATTACCAAAGGTTGGAAAAATATAATTCTGTGACCAATTATGCGATCGCAAAACTGCTTCTACGACCGCAAAACAGGTCGCAGAATAGACCAGAAGAGCCCAGTTTTGGGCGCCGATTTTGCGATCAGTTTTGCGGCCCGCATACCTTTTTTGCGGTCCATTATGCGACCGCAGACCTGCTTTCGGAGGGTTAATTATTTTATTTTCATAACCCGACCCCATTTTGATAAATAGGCTTTGGGACTCATTTTGGAGCAAAATTCTGACATTTTTAGAGAGAAGGGAGAGTGTTGTAGATAGAGGAAGAAGCTCAAGTGCTTTGTTCATCAAGATCTTGTTCAAGCTTTGAAATCCAACAAGGAAATATCACAACATCTTCACCCAAGAGGTAAGGTTCTAACCCCTTGTCTTCAATTTCGAGTTTGGATAAATATGGGTGATTAAGAGTATGATTCTTGGGTATAATAGTATCATTTATACATATCATTAAGATTTATGGAAAGATTGTTGAGTTCAAATAGGTATAGATTGGGTTGAAAATGGTAGAAATCTTCAAAGACTTTAATTGAAGATTTGAGGGTCGAGTTGATGTCGGAATTTGGTGAAATTTGTATGGTTGGACTCGTGGTTGGATTAGCGTTCATATTTTGTAACTTTTGTCTGGTTTCGAGATGTGAGACCCACAGACGATTTTTGAGTTAATTTCGGATTTTATTGAAAAAATTAGTATTTTCTTATAGAATTAATTACAATAATTGGTATTGATTGAATCGAATTAATTGTGGCTAGATACGAGGCTTTTGGAGACCAATTCTCATGGCAAGGGCATATCAGAATAAATAAATACACGGGATGAGGTAAGTAACAATTTTAAATCTGGTCCTGAGGGTATTAAACCCCAGATTTTGGTATCATGTGATTATTTTGGAGGTGACGCACATGCTAGGTGACGAGCGTGTGGGCGTGCACCGAGTGGATTGTGACTTGGTCCGTCCCGGGAAAACTGTAAAGTTGAATAATTTGTTGTTAGCTATATGCTCTCCATGTGTTGATAAAATTTGACTATAAATCATGTTAGAAATCATGCTTAGGCTATGTGATAGTACTGTTGGGACCCACAGAGGTCGTGTACTTGTTGAATTGCCTGCTAAATGCTATATTTACTCAGTCTCAGTTTTTACTTGCACATTTTATCTCAGTCTCTGTTATTATTATTGATACATCATATCATTGTTGTTTGGACTGATTCATGATTATTGAGAGCCCGAGAGACTGGAGAGATTTATGACTGAGGGAGGCCGAGAGCCTGATTGTGAGGATAATTTATGGATCGGGGCTGCCCGCCTGCAGCAGGCCTTATTAGCTTATTATTGCACGTGAGTTGGCCGTGCGGATCCTTATATTATTATTGCACGTGAGATGGCCATGCAGTACGTGAGTTAGCCGTGCGGATCTAGATATTTATATTATGGCACGTGAGTTATCCGTATAGCACGTGAGTTGTCCGTGTTTGTAGCGCTTGGGCTGTAGGAGCCCCTCATGAGTCTGTATACCCCCAGTGAATGCGGGTACCCATTGAGAGTGAGTGATGAGGGCTGGGAGCCCAGGGAGTGATGAGGGCTGGGAGCCCAGTGAGTGATTGTTGTCCTAAGAGGTTGTGCTTGATTTTTATTTATTGTTGCACTTAGTTGCTATCTGTCATTATTGTGAAATCTCTGAAAGATTGTTGATATACGGATTACATGAACTGTATAAAAATTGATTTGACATTAAACTGCCAGATTTGATAGCATGTCTATTCTTTTGCTGGAATTACTGAAAATGAACCATAATTGTGTAGCTCGTTACTATCTTCAATTCCTTATTTATTATTGTTACTTGCTGAGTTGGTTGTACTCATACTATACCCTGCACTTCGTGTGCAGATCTAGGTATTCCCGGACATAGCAGGTGTTGATTCTTCCATATAGCTGATTTTTCGAAGATTCAGATGTAGCTGCCGTGTTTCGCAGACCTTGTCTCTCCTTTCCCATCTCTGTATTACTGTATTTTTGTCTTGGACTATTATAGACTGTATTTTTCAGACTTGTACTCATATTAGATGCTCATGTACTTAGTGACACCAGATTTTGGGGTTTGTATTGTATTTAAATATTATATTTTCAATCTTGAGAGAAATTGTGGTTTTATTGAGATTTTCGTCTTGCCTAGTATTGAGATAGGCATCATCACGACGGGTGAGATTTTGGGTCATGACAATTACAAATGTCATAATGCACTTCAAAGTATCTATAACTAACATTTACATTTTTAAGTTCCTTTATTATATTTATATTTACGTTAACTTCTCTTCAAATATATACATCATAAAGAGTCTTAGCAAGAAAATCATTGTTATTTGGTAAACCCATAATTTAAATAATAATTGACTTCTTAAAACAAATTTAAAGCGATATTGATGTTCTACGTTCATACAGAGAAGGAAAGGGGTTCAAATATTATTTAAAGGAAATAATTCTAGTTCAAATAAGGAAAAAATTAATAAGTACTAAAATTTTAGTTGATTTTAAAGTACTATATTTTAGGAAAAACATTAAATGACTATTCATAAATATTAGGGAACTAATTAAATAATTAATCCTACATATTAGAAAATTAATTAAATGACTATTTTGCCTTGTGTGAACTCTATTTTTAAAGGGGTAAAAGAGGCGAACAACATTTTTCTAAGGGCCTTCGTGCTTTTAATATAGTACTAGTCTTAGGATACGCGCAACGCGCGTGTATTCTATCTCGATAACTATAAAAATTTAATTTAACTTTTTTTTGAATTTAAAAAGGCGAATCACATTTAGCAATATGCTTTGTGCGTATATGTATATCAATGAGTATTCAATTAAAGAAATATTATTAAATAATAGGAGTATGTTTTAGTTACAAAATAAAATTAAAAAGTGTGAGTTCTTGAAAATGATTAGTGTTGAATGTATTTAGATAGGTCAATAGAGGAAGAAATTTTGCCATATAATCCTTAGAGATATTATGCGAACACAGATAGTAAAATATTAATATAAAAATAAATTCAAATAACACATATATTTTACCCTTACTTTGATCTTGCTTCTTCATCGTCTCACAAGAATGCCAAGTTTATCAATTTGATAATCAATTTGAATATCAAAAAATATAGTCCATCACTAATTTATCAAAATCTTAAGTGGACACAACTCGAGTTGAATTCAAAGATCATTATAAGCTAAAACATAATATTAGTACAATAAATTAAGTTTGTCTTAGTTATTTGTAACGATCCGACGTTTTGAGTATTACAGCCCCGTTCCCCCATTTACTGCTCAATTTTTGCTTTACTGTTATTTAATGACTTAACGGGTTAGTTGGTTTGGGTCCGGAAGGATTTCAGAGTTAATTGAGACACTTAGTCTCATAATTGAAAACTTAAGTTGGAAAAGTTGAGCGAATATTGACTTATATGTAAACGACCTCAGATTTGAATTTTGATGGTTCTGTTAGCTTCGTTGGGTGATTTTGGACTTAGGAGCGTGTCCGTATTATGATTTGGAGGTCCGTATTATAATTTGGAGGTCCGTAGTGGAATTAGTCTTGAAATGGCGAAAGTTTAATTTTTGGGAAGTTTGACTGAGGAGTTAACATTTTGATATCGGGGTCGAAATCCGATTCTGAAAGTTGGAATAGGTCTGTTATGTCATTTATGACTTGTGTACAAAATTTGAGGTCAATCGGAACTGAATTGATATGTTTAGGCATCGAATGTCCAAGTTATAATTTGTTAGTTTTCGTTAAGCTTGAATTGGGGTGTGATCCGTGTTGCTAGCGTCATTTGATGCGATTTGAAGGCTCGACTAAGTTAGTATATTATTTTAGGACCTTGTTCGTGTTTGCGAGAGGGGTCTCGCGTTCGCGAAGAAGAACTCGAGGCAAGCGAGGTTGTTCATCGCGTTCGCAATTGGGCGTTGCGTTCGCGAAAGGGAAAATAGCTGGTGTGGATTTTTGCCTTTGCATTCACGAAGGTTCGCTCGGTAAGGCATCACGTTCGCAAGCTGTGACTCGCGTTCGCGAAGAACAATGTTTGGACAACACAATCTTGTGTTTCGCGATCGCGAGGGACCTGTCGCATTCGCGAAGAAGAACGATTTGGGCATCGTCCCATTTTAAGTTCTGAAAATGGGACATCGTTCCATTTTCCATTTTTAAAGGATTGGAGCTCGGGAATAGGCGATATTTGGGTAATTTTCAAGAAAAATAATAGGGTAAGTGTTCTTAACTTAATATCGGTCAAATTACCCGAATCCATAGTTGTTTTTGACATTTAATGGGTGAATTAAGTTGAAAAATATAGAAAAATCCCTCTTGGTTTAATCTGAAAATTTGAGGGTCGAGTTGATGTTGTAAATTAGTAAAATTGGTATGGTTAGGCTCGTGGTTGAATAGGCTTTTGAATTTTATAAATAATGTCGGGTTCCGAGGAGTGGGCCCCAAAGACGTTTTTGGGTGAAATTTCAGATTTTGATGGAAATTTTGTATTTTCATTTGAAATTAATTCCTATAATTTGTATTGACTGAATTAAATTATTTGTGGCTAGATTCAAGGCGTTTGGAGGCCAATTCGCGAGGTAAATGCATTGTAAAATAAAGAATTACACGGTTTGAGGTAAGTAACATGTCTAAATCTGGTTCTGAGTGTATTAAAAACCCGGATTAGGTATTATGTGATCGATTCTGAGATGACACACATGCTAGGTGACAGGTGTATGGGCGTACACCGTAGAAATTGTGACTTGGTCAAATTCCATGGAACTGAGTAGTTGAATAACCTGTTGTTAAATGTACATTCTCCATGTAGTAAAGAAATTGAACCACAAATCATGTTTAGATTATGTGTTGGCATTGTAGGGACCCATATAGGTCATGCACATGTTTAATTATCTGCTAAATTATTGTTTTGTACTCAGTCACAGTTTACTTATTTCTTTTATCTTAGTCTATGTTGTTCCTTATTGGTACATGATATCATTTCTGTTGGGGCTGAGTTTCATAATTATTGAGAGCCCGAGAGACTAGAGAGATTTATGACTGAGTAAGGCTGAGGGCCTGATTGTGAGATATTATACTATAGCACATGAGTTGTCCGTGCAACACGTGAGTTATCTGTACAGCACGTGAGTTGTCAGTGCTGATTCAGATATTATACTATGGCACGTGAGTTGTCCGTGCAGATCCAAATATTATACTATGGCACATGAGTTGTCCATGTAACACATGAGTTGTCCGTGCAGATTATTGCGCTTGGGTCTGTACACCCCCAGTGAGCGCATGTACCTACTGAGTGTGAGTGATGAGTGATGAGTGTTGAGTGAGTGGAAGAGCTGAGTGACTGTGGTCATGAGAGGACGCATTTGATTTCATTCTAATTGTACTACAGTTGTCATATATCAATGTGTTGGAAAATTCTGAGAGATATTATCTCATGTGTTTAGTTGAACTTGATATGAAATTGTTGTTTGGGCCATAATTGTTAAACTTGCAAGCATGCCTACTTTCTTATGTTGGAAATTACTGTAATTGGATTTAGTTGTGAAGCTCGTCACTACTTTTAGTACTTTATTTATTATTATTACTTACTGAGGTGATTTTACTCATACTACACCCTGCACTTTATGTGCAGATCCAGGTGCCCTCAGACACAGTGGGTGTTGATTTCCTTTGCACCGTTGATTATCCGGAGATTTCGAGGTAGCTGCCATGTTTCGCAGACCTTGTCTCTCCTTCCCTATCCTCTTGTTTACTATATTTGGTGTCAGATTATTATAGACCGTATTTTCCAGACTTGTAATGTATAGATGCCCATGGACTCAGTGACACCGAATTTTGGGAGTGTATTTATACCCAGTATTTGTGAGACTTTCACTTAAGTTTGATTATTATGTTTTCAGTATTTAAAAGAGATTGTGGGTTATTGATGTTGTCGGCTTGCCTAGTATTGCGATAGGCGCCATCACGAAAAGTGTGATTTTGGGTCGTGACAAATTGGTATCAGAGCCTATGTTACATAGGTCTTACGAGTCATGAGAAGGTTTAGTAGAGCCTTGCAGATCGTTACAGAGATGTCTGTACTTATCTTTGAGAGGTTGTCGAATCCTTAGGAAATTTTCACCTTCTTGTATTCTGTGGCGCGAATTCGTTGATTCCGAAAACTAAATTTATGTTATTCTATTCTCTTACATATGGTGAGGACACGTACTAGAAATCAGACGGTCAGCTACTGGTGGCACAAATTAGGGCCGTGAGAGGCCGGGGCCGTGGTAAAGGCTTGGACCGAGGTAGAGGTCGAGGTGCAACTCGTACAACAGTTGGAGCAGCACTTGTAGCACCACCAGTTGCTCCAGCTCAGGAGCAAATTACAGATATAGCTGAGCCGACGGGACCAGCCCAGGCACCAGTTGCGCCCATTGTTATTCCAGGACTTCAGGAGGTAAGCCCAGATATTGACAGTTTGCACTGGCCTTGCTCAGGTGGTTTCGGCTCAGGCCGTACCTGCCACTTCTCAGGATGGGGTAGGTAATCATACCTCTGTTGCCCATACTCCATATCAGGTAGTGCAGGGATTTTAGATACCTGGGGCACTACCAGCCTAGCTAGTTGCAGCTGCTGAGATCCCGGTTGTCCCCGTTATGACAGATGATGAGCAGAGGAGAATTGAGAGATTTGAGAGCCTTCGACCTCCATCATTTAGCGGTGCCGAGTCATAGGATGCTTAGGGTTTTCTGGATAAGTGCTAGCGGATGCTTTGGACATCGGGTATTCTGGAGACCAGTAGTGTCTCGTTCGTTATATTTCAGTTTTATGGGGCTGCCTTTAGTTGGTGGGAGGCTTATGAGAGGCGCATGTCAGTCGGTGTAGTATCACTTACATGGGAGGAGTTCTCCGTTCTCTTTTTAGAGAAGTTCATGCCGCAGTCTCGCAGGGAAGAGCTACGCGGACAGTTTGAGTAGCTTTGGCAGGATGGCATGTCTGTGACCCAGTACGAGATGAGGTTTTTTGAGTTGGCTCATCATGCAGTTTGGTTGGTTCCCACTGATAGGGATAGGATTAAGAGGTTCATTGATGGCCTCACATGTCAGTTCCGGTTACTTATGACTAGGGAGAAGGTATCTGGTGCTACTTTTGATGATGGTAGACATTGCTCGGCAGATAGAGATGGTCCGTAGCCAGGAGCATGGAGAGAGGGAGGACAAGAGGCCCCGTGGACTGGGTGGTTTCAGCGGTGTTCCTTCAGGGGGCCAGTTTTACCACGACAGGGGTCGTCCTTACAGGCATGCTCAGATGAGTTGTCTAGTTCATCGTGGTGCATCAGCTAGCCACAGTTCTTACAGTGCTCACTCAGGCTAGTCTTCATTTAGTACACTTCCAGTGCAGAGTTCTCACCATGCCTCGTCCGCTCCGACTTCTACAGGTAATTCCCCGGGTTATCAGGAGCAGCAGTTCCATCAGAGGAGGGGTTGTTTCGAGTGTGGAGAATTTGGTCACATCAAGAGAGATTATCCTAGGTTGTTGAGTGGGGCTCCACAACAGAGTTTTTGGCCGACGGCACCAGCACCAGCAGTTACACCACTCGCCCAGCCAGCTCGGGGTGGGTCTCAGTCAGCTAGGGGCCGCCCAAGAGGGGGAGGCAGATCAGGTGGCGGTCAGGCCCGATTCTATACTTTCCTGCGAGGCCAGATGCTATTGCTTCAGATGCAGTGATCATATATATTGTTTCAGTGTGCCACAGGGAGGCTTCTATATTATTTGACCCTGGTTGCACTTATTTGTATGTATCATCGTACTTTGCTCATTATCTGGATATGTCCCGTGAATCCTTAGTTTCACATGTTTGTGTATCTACGTCGATGGGCAGTACAATTATTGTGGACCGTGTGTATCGGTCGTGTATGGTAACTATTGGGGAACTGGATACCATAGTTGATCTTTTATTGCTCAGAATGGTTGATTTCAACGTAATCTTGGGTATGGATTGGTTGTCTCCATGTCATGCTATTCTGGACTGTCACTCAAAAACCATGACGTTGGCTATGCCAGGGTTGCCAAAGGTTGAAAAGAGAGGTTCTCTAGATTGTGTTCCCAACAGGGTAATTTCTTATTTGAAGGCCCAACGTAAATTGGGAAGGGATGTTTGTCATATTTGGCCTTTGTGAGATATATTGATGCATGTACTCCTTCTATTGATTCATTACCGGTAGTGCGAGACTTTCTGGATGTATTTCCTGCAGATCTGCAGGGTATGCCACCCGACAGGGATATTGATTTCGGTATTGACTTGGTGCCGGACACTCAGCCCATTTCTATTCCTCTGTATCGTATGGCACCAGCTTAGTTGAAAGAATTGAAAGAACAATTTCAGGAACTCCTTGATAAGGGGTTTATTAGGCCTAGTGTGTCACCTTGGGTTGCACAGGTTCTGTTTGTGAAAAGAAAAGATGGTACGATGCAGATGTGCATCGATTACAGATAGCTGAACAAAGTTACAATCAAGAATAAATATCCTTTATCGTGTATTGATGACTTATTTGACCAGCTTCGGGTATCACCAGTTGAAAATTGGGATTCGAATATTCTAAAGACGACATTCAGGACTCGTTATGGCCACTATGAATTTCTCGTGATGTCTTTTGGGCTGACCAATGCCACAACAACATTTATGCACTTGATAAATAGCGTATTCCAGCCATATTTTGACTAATTTGTAGTGGTATTTATTGATGATATCCTGGTGTATTTACGTAGTCAGGAAGAACATGCACATCACTTGGGTATTATATTATAGAGGATGAGAGAGAAGAGACTTTATGCCAAATTTTCTAAGTGTGAGTTCTAGATCAGTTCATTGGCATTCTTGGGGTACATAGTGTCCAGTGAAGGAATTAAGGTGGATCCGAAAAAAATAGAGGCAGTTCAGAATTGGCCCATACCATCTTCAGCTACTGAGATTCGGAGTTTTATCGGCTTGGCCGGTTATTATCGTCATTTTGTGGAGGGTTTCTCGTCTATTGCATCGCCTTTGATTAAATTGACCCAGAAAGGTGCTCCGTTCAGGTGGTCAGATGAGTGTGAAGAGAGCTTTCAGAAGCTCAATATAGCTTTGACTACATCCATTGGTGTTGCCTACAAGTTCGGGGTCTTATACTGTATATTTATGACGCATCGCGTATTGGTCTCGGCATAGTGCTGATGCAAGATGGTAGGGTGATTTCCTATGCGTACAGACAGTTAAAGGTACATGAGAAGAATTATCCGGTCCACGATATTAAATTAGCAACTATTATTCATGCCTTGAAGATTTGGCAGTATTATTTGTATGGTGTCCATTGTGAGGTTTATACCGATCACCAGAGTATACAACATCTGTTTAAACAGAACGATCTTAATTTGCAGCAGTGGAGGTGGTTGGAGTTGCTTAAGGATTATGATATCACCATTCACTATCATCCCGGAAACGCCAATGTGGTGGCTGATGCCTTGAGTCGTAAGGCGAAGAGTTTGGCAAGCTTAGCATACTTACCGATAACAAAGACGCCTTTAGGCTTGGATGTTCAGGCTTTGGCCAACCAGTTCATCAGATTGGATATTTCTGAGGCGAGTCGAGTTCTGGCTTGTGTGTTTTCTCAGTCTTCTCTTTATGATTGCATCAGATAATGTCAGTATGATGGCCCCTATCTGCTTGTTCTTAAGGGCACAGTTTAACACGATGATGCCAAGGAAGTCACTATTGGGGATGTTGATGTATTACGGATGCAAGGCAGGCTATGTGTGCCTAATGTAGTTGGTTTGTGTGAGTTGATTCTCCAGGAGGCTCACAATTTGCGGTACTCCATTCATCTAGGTGCCGCGAAGATGTATCAGGATTTGAGGTAGCACTATTGGTGGAGGCGAATGAAGAAAGATGTAATTAGGTTTGTAGCTCAGTGTTTAAATTGTCAACATGCGAGCATCAGAGACCGGGAGCATTGCTTCAGAGACTTGAAATTCTGGAGTGGAAATAGGAGCGTATTACCATGGATTTCGTAGTTGGGCTCCCACAGACTTTGAGGAAATTTGATGTTGTATGGGTGATTGCAGATCGCTTGACCAAGTCCGCGCATTTCATTCCAGTTAGTACTAATTATTCTTCGGAGCGGTTGACTGAGATTTATATCCGTGATATTGTTCGCCTACACGGTGTGCTAGTGTCCATCATTTCAGATCAGGGTACGTAGTTTACATTATAATTTTGTAGAACAGTGCAACGAGAATTGGGTACACAGGTTCAGTTGAGTACATCATTTCTCCCTCAGACGGACGAATAATCAGCACACTATTAAGATATTGGAGGATATTCTACGCGCTTATGTCATTGATTTTAGGGGTTCTTGGGATCAGTTTCTGCCACTCGCGGAGTTTGCTTACAATAACAACTGTCAATCAATCATTCAGATGGCTCCATATGAGGCTTTATATGAGAGACGGTGTCGGTCTCCAGTGGGTTGGTTCGATCCGGGTAAGACTAGGCTACTGGGTACTGACTTGGTTCAGGATACTTTGGAGAAGGTTAAAATGATTCAGGAGCGGCTTTGCATGGTGCAGTCAAGACAGAAGAGTTATGCCGACATGAAGGTCCGTGATGTTTCTTAATTGGTTGGAGAGAAGGTTCTGCTTAAGATTTCACCCATGAAGGGTGTGTTGAGGTTCAGAAAGAAGGGCAAGTTGAGCCCTCGGTATATTGGGCCTTTTGAAATACTCAAGAAGATTAGAGATGTGGCTTATGAACTTGCTTTGCCACCTATTCTATCGGGTGTTCATCCAGTGTTTCATATATCGATGCTCCAGAAGTATGTCAGGGATCTGTCTCATATTTTGGATTTTAGTACAGTGCAGTTGGACAGTAATTTGACTTATGATGTGGAGTCGGTGGTCATTTTAGACCCATAGGTTCGAAAGCTGAGGTCAAAGAACATAACGTCAGTGAAGATACAGTGGAGAGGCCAGCCAGTCGGAGAACCTACTTGGGAGATTGAGCGGGAGATGCTGAGAAAATATCCACACCTATTTAAGGCTCCAGGTATGATTCTAAACCAGTTCGGGGACGAATGTTTGTTTAAGAGAAGGAGAATGTAACGACCCGGCCAGTCGGTTTTGAGTATTACAACCCCGTTCCCATATTTACTGCTCAATTTATGCTTTACTGTTATTTTATGACTTACCGGGTTAGTTATTTGGGTCCGAAAGAATTTCAGAGTGAATTGAGACACTTAGTCTCATAAAAAAATTGATCGGATGTTGACTTGTATGTAAACGACCTCCGATTTTAATTTTGATGGTTCCGTTAGCTCCGTTGGATGATTTTGGACTTAGGAGCATGTCCGAATTGTGATTTGGAGGTCCATAGTGGAATTAGGCTTGAAATGGCGAAAGTTGAATTTTTGAGAAGTTTGACCGGGGAGTTGACTTTTTGATATCGAGGTCGAAATCCGATTTTGAAATTGAAATATATGTGTTACGTCATTTATGACTTGTGTGCAAAATTTGAGGTCAATCGGAATTGAATTGATATGTTTAGGCATCGAATGCAGAAGTTGGAATTTGTTAGTTTTCGTTAAGCTTGAATTAGGGTGTGATTCATGTTTTTAGCGTAGTTTTATGCGATTTGAAAGCTCGACTAAGTTCGTATGATGTTTTAGGACCTGTTGGTGTATTTGGTTGAGGTCCCGGGGGCCTCGGGTGAGTTTCAGATGGTTAACAGGTTGGATTTTGGACTTGGAATGTTGCTGGAATTTTCCTGATGCCTGCACCTGGTTTCCTTCTTCACGTTCACGAGAAGGGTCTCGTTTCGCGAAGAGGAACTGGAGGCAGGCGAGGTTGTTCATCGCGTTCGCTATTGGGCATCGCATTCGCGAAAGGGAAAATAACTGGTGTGAATTTTTGCCTTCGCGTTCGTGAAGGGTGGCTCGCGTTAGTGAAGGTTCGCCCGGTAAAGCATCGCGTTCGCGAAGGGAAATGTTTGGACAACACAATTTTGTGCTTCGTGAACGCGAGGGATCTGTCGCGTTCGCGAAGAAGAATGGTCTGGGCAGACTGTTTAAGTTCTGAAAATGGGACATTTTCCATTTTTGACGGATTGGAGCTCGGGTAAAGGCAATTTTTGGGAGATTTTCAAAGAAAATAACAGGGTAAGTATTCTTAACTCAATATTGGTCAAATTAGCCGGATCCATGATTATTTATTGGTCAATAATGAAAGTAAGACTTAAGAAAAATAGTTACACAATTTTAATAAGGAAATATTTATAAGTAAAATCTTATTCAATTTTAGATTCCTAAGTATAAGGAGTTTTTACCTAGTTTAAATAACGAAGCATTTAATAAATAAAAGTTAGTTACTTTTAATGTCCTAAATATTAGGAAAATAATTATATTATAATTACAATTTTATCTAGTGTGAACTCTATTTTTAAAGGGTAAAAAAGACGAATGATATTTCGTTAAGGGTCTTCGTGCTTTTAATATAGTATAGATATAGATAGATTATTAAATTTTATTATAAAAAAGAAATATTGTTTCAGAATATTTTACCCCTAAAAAGTAATGAATAATTAGGGGTCTTTACAAAATAGCCGATCTAGTTCACTATTTACTTTTTCTAGCCAATATATATAAATAATACAATGATTATATACGATTATTTATATTATATATAAATTATACATATATTATACATCCACCATCTATATAGTTTTAAGTTCTTGGGTAGGCGGTTATTTAATTATTTTTTTAAAAACAACAGTAAATTCAACTGGCTATTTGCGTAAAAATTCCTGTTAATGAAGAATTAATAAAATCAAAATGAAAAAATGGTACCACATGACAACACATAGGAGCAATTGATAATTTGTTTTGCCTTATATTAGGTTTGGCAAAGGCACCCCCAAACAATTGGCATTATATAGCCCATTCTTAAAAAAATTATGTTTTATTTATTTTCTCTCCACCGTTTGCTGCCTCTCCCCTTCTTGTTCATCTACTTCCCCCCTTTCTTTGCTACCCCACACCCCTCCCCCTCTCCCTCTTTATTTGCTTCTCTATAGTACTTAACCTCCTCTCACCCCAGACCCACACAATACTCTTATTCTACCATCAATGCTTCCCTCCGTTGTTCTTTACAGCCAGCACGAAGGGAATTCAATAACAGAACTTTTCCAACATGCATACCTTTACTAATATTTATCACCCGCATGTTTTGAGAATCAATTTTGTTTTAGAAAATTCTCATTTTGTATATCAATGTATTTTTAGCATATGTATCTATGTATATCTCCAAAACATTATGTGTTATACCCTTAGATATACACCGAAGGAAAATAAAATTTTGATATACATTTTGATATACACAAAGAAGAAAAATAAAGTTGCGATGTATATGTTGGTATACACATTATTTAACATGTTATACAGTATGATATACAAAAACTATAATTACTTTTTTGTTATACACTTGGATATACACTATGATATACAAACTATATTTATAATTTTTTATATTTTTAATGCTTGTGAGAAATAATTTAAAAACCTTGAAAAACGATTGTAGAGATTTGGGAGAAAATCTTGAAAGATTTTTGAATTTTAACAAAAAGGAAATGAAAGCCTATTTTTAGGGTGATGGTTAGACCATTAGAAGAGAGAGAAGATCATTAAATGTTAAATTTAGATTACGCGTGCCAAATGCTAAAAGATAGGCCATTTTCTGCCATGGAATGCCAAATCCCCAATCAAAATATGGGCTGGGTACCGACCCGAGTGCCAAAGACTTCGGGAGGAGCCCAAATATATTGAAGCACGTGAGCATCACGTGAGAAGGCAAGAACCGATCATCTCGTTAACTCGCCCTAAAACATCGGCTGGGGCGATCATCTCGTTTCCTCGGATCGCCATCGCCGATTTTTCACCAACCACCGTCAAACACCGTCAACAACCACAATAATCACCAGGTAAATATTCCTCTCCGAAGAATATTCTAGATCCTTCTATAACTAGATGCTATAATATTAAAAATTAGCTCATCTTTTCGCAGTTGTGTATACGGCTATGAAATTTTGTAGTTTAATGCTTCAAACTGATAAAATGAGCTAAGCTAAATATTGTGATTAATTACCTGGCTTTTTCCTTGAACTTTGTCGGTGGTTAATGCTTATTATTGCTCATGTTAGCATTTTATGTGACGGTGTTTGACTTTATAGAGTTTAAGATATTAGTTTGACTTGTCTATTATATTAGTTGAAGTTGATGAACAGTATTAGAATAGCAGTTGAAAAATTAGTTTGACAGAGAGTATCACATCAAAGTTTTAAAATATAAGTACTTTAAATAAAATTGAAGTCTAGAAAGCTATATAAAACAACAATATTACTCCATTTGTCCCTGTTTATGTGATACACTTTCTCTTAATGACATGATTTATAGACACATGAATATTTATGGCTTGTTTCAGACCACATGTTTTAAATTTTTTTCTTTCTTTCTTTCTTTCTTTCTTTCTTTCTTTCTTAAACTCCGTTAAACAACATCAAATAAAATGGGACGCATGGGATTGGTTATTGCAATGTCACATGTTCTTGTCAATTCCATACTTTATAGATCTATTGTGGTAATTTCATTCCTGCATACCAGACTACATATTACATATCCAATGAAAATGACAATATTTTTATTTTGTTCAAGTTTTGATATGATGTAGATAGTTTTAATTTTACAGCTCATTTATATTATTACTACTAGTACAGGGGAAAAACCTCTCTTGCTTAGTCTAAAGTTATGGTTAGAGGAAGAGATTCATGTTGGGAACATTGTGTCCTTGTTGATGCAACTAGACAGAAGGTAAGATGTAACTATTGCCGGCGGGAGTTCAGTGGAGGAGTTTACAGAATGAAGTTTCATTTGGCTCAAATAAAAAACAAAGACATAGTTCCATGTGCTGAAGTCCCGAACGAGGTGAGAGATCACATTAGAAGCATTTTAAACACTCCGAAGAAACAGAAAAATCCTAAGAAACCAAAGCTGGATCAAGCTGCCAATGATCAGCAAAGAAGCTCTTCAGCTAGTGGTGGACTCCATCCTCTTCGTGGATTTAGTGGAGAGAACGGTAGCCCTTGTCCTTCTATTATGTTTGCGCGCCATTCTCCGAGTTCACAGCCAGCAGTTGATGATGCTCAAAAGCAAAAACAGGACAATGCTGATAAGAATATTGCTGCGTTTTTCTACCACAATGCAATACCTTTTACAGCCGCAAAGTCCTTGTACTATCAGGAAATGGTGGACGCGATTCTTGAGTGCGAAGTAGGGTCCATGTGCTGAAACATTGGGCGGTAATCTTTTGGAAAAAGTCAAAGTCGATATTAACGACAGTTACAAGAGATTAAAGGATGAATGGAAAGAAACGGGCTGTACAATCTTGTGTGATTGCTGGTCCGATGGAAAGGCTAAATCCCTTGTGGTACTTTCTGTGGCATGTGCCAAAGGGACATTGTTCCTTAGGTCCGTTGACGTATCTGATCATGCAGATGATCCTCATTATTTATTTGGGTTGCTTGAATCAGTTGTTCTGGAAATTGGCATGAATAATGTTGTCCAAGTTATTACCGATAGTTCTGCTAGTTACATATATGCGGGAAGGCTTCTCTCAGACAAGTACCCTTCGGTTTTCTGGTCTCCGTGCGCTTCGCATTGTATCAATAAAATGTTGGAGGATTTTAGCAAACATGAGTGGGTGAATATTGTTCTTGACGAGGCAAATACAATCTTAAAATACATATACGGTAATGACTGGATTCTAAATATGATGAGAAAATTTTCAGTCAGAGAGGAGTTCGTTCGAGCAAGAATTATAAAAAATGCGGCTCATTTCTTTTCCTTAAGGGCCCTTGCGATCCAAGAGGATAATTTAAAGCACATGTTTTCTCGTGCCGAATGGTTGTCATCTATGAATAGTAGGCACCCCGATGTCCAGGCCATAAAGTCATTTTTGTGCCTTGAAAGATTCTGGAGATCCGCACGTGAAGCTGTCGCGGTGTCCGAACTGTTACTTAAGCTGTTAAGGATCATGGATGGAGACATGCCTGCTATGGCATATATGTATGACAGAGTGGAAAGAGCAAAGATGTCCATCAAAGCATTCTACAAGGATGTTGATGAAAACTATGCGCCGATTTGGGATATAATTGACAGGAGATGGAGCATGCTTCTTCAATCCCCATTACATGCAGCAGCAGCATTCCTTAATCCTTCCATTTTCTACAACCCAAACTTTAAGATTGATTCAAGGATCAGGAATGGTTTTCAAGAAGCCATGACGAAAATGGCGTCCGAGGATAAAGATATATATAATTTGACTTACTAAGCCAATCAATTTTGACGAAATAGATGTCGGCGCTGAATGGCCTACTGAAGCTGATGTTGCATGCACTTTCTTGGATGATTCCTGGTTGCACACTCCACCCATTGAAGTCAGAGGTATTCCTTCATTTAGTGAATTATCTATAAACTCAGATGATACGTTTTATTTCTCTAATTTTTTATTGGCCTATCTGAAAAATAGATACTTCTGGATTATCTATGGTTGCACAATTCATCCCTTATGTGAATACTTCTGGATTCTGAATTGCACTGATTCGAGTATTCATAATTTTATTTCTGATATATGTTTGTGACCAGGCAGTGGTTGTTTTTTTGTTTATAAAGCTGGTTTGGTATCTGGCTTAAATGCCGTTTTACAAATTTGCAGTGAATTATATTTTATAAGCACCCTAACAATACAGAAATATTAATCCCAGTAATAATTTTGTCATGGACCTTTTTTTTTTTTTGAGAATGGTAACAGTATATTCATCAGCATTAAGGAAGAGCTGGGCACCATATTTACAAAGTAGATTAAGCAAAAGAGAACTTTACTCTTCTTACGAGGTTACTACAAGGCTTCTAGAAAATCTAGTAACGAAACAGTATCTTCTAGATTTTGTCATGGACCTTCTCATCAAATTACTTACATCACAACCACTTGGTGTCAAAGGTTATTCATTTCCATTAAAAGACGCCTTACGTATCGGGGATTATATAGCTCGCCTTACATGGGGGTTTATCTGATGAGTAGGTGGACGTAGATCCATTGATGATAACCTATGAGAGATGAAGTACATTGTTGGCCTTGATTTTGGAGTTTCAATCAAACAAGAGCTTGCTAGATTAATGATAAAAACCAAAACCTCTTTTACTCTATCTTCAGGACATGGAAGGCGTTCATCCAGTAAATCACTAAGCTGCACATGATCTCTAGTTGATGAATTTGCTAGCAGAGTAATGCATTCCCCAAGATGCTTTCCTTTGATTATCTCCAATGCTAATACCCCAAAACTATAGACATCACACATTTGTGTAACCTTCATTGTATATGCAAGCTCTGAAACAATAAAATTTCCAAAACAGTATAACAATTCAAACGTGCAAATGAGATAAAAACAGCACAGAGTGTGCAGCTATACTTCATGAAATTGTAAAGGATAAAAAGTTAGACCTTACCAGGTGCAACATAGCCATATGTGCCTGCAAGCGTAGTGCAGTTGGATGAGTCTGGCATGAGAAGCTTAGCTATGCCAAAATCTGAAACTCGAGCTTCATACTCAGAATCAAGCAAAACATTACTGCTTGATATGTCTCGATGAACAATCGGTGGTGAGCAATCCTGGTGCAGGTAAGATAAAGCAAAAGCAACACCTTTGATGATATTCACCCTTTTAAGCCAATCCAAATTCTTGGACTCAACTTCATTACTCAAAATACTAGACAAACTCCCCCTCTCTGCATACTCGTAAACCAAGAACGAGTGTTCTGCATTCGAACAAAAGCCATAGAGTTTCACAATGTTCCGATGCTTAGTCCCTATCAATGCCCTTACCTCATTCATGAAGGCTTTTGCGATGTGTATTCTCAAATGAAGAATGAAGTCTCTTCACAGCTATATTCCCTAATGATGGAAGGTTTACCTTGTAAACGCTTCCATGTCCTCCTTGCCCGATGCAAAA